>NC_134266.1:38818570-39118570 GCF_031893055.1 Leptodactylus fuscus | reverse complement strand
ATCTGGTAAATTATCTGAGGTGGTAAAGGGGGTTCTCAGCTATATACAAATATATTTCACTGCAGAATGGGGGTCCAAAAATAAAAACATATGCTTATCGATCCCAAAAGTAATTTTTGTTGTTTTTATTTTTGCATGTTTTTTTTATTTTAATATCTGAGAACACGTAAACAACAACGAAGGAAAACATTTCTGTATTTCACATTTTTTATTTTTTAGCACAAAATGATGCATTTTTTAAAATTGTTTTCCTCTCCTTGTTGTATTGCCAGAGGTGTGGCTAAAATAATGCTTTGTCTCCATTTTTATCTATTTTTTTTTTTTACACGTTATGGGGCATTTTAACTTAAATTTTTTTATGATTTCTTTGATACATGATCCCCCCAGATACAAGAGAAATGCAGCCTCCTAGGTCTTATTCCAGAGCTGTTCTAGGTCCTCTAGGACCCAGCAGTTCATAGAATTCCTGGCCCAATTGGTCACGTGGACATCAAGCAGCCTCCTAGGTTTTACTCCAGAGCTGATCTGGGTCCTCTAGGACTCAGCAGCTCATAGAATTCCCGGCCAATTGGTCATGTGGACATCGTGGTGGCTTCTATAGCAGTGTACACAGTGCTTCTCCATAGGAACTCTGGCTGTATACGGGTACGTCCTTGCAGTGTCAAGAGTGGTCGTATATAGTCAATGAGTGGTTAAAGATTCTTCATCGCATCAATCACAAAAGTGGAAACAGTGTTCCTTTGTTAAAGTGTACTTGTAATTTTGCTCAAATGTGAAAATATATATCGGCTTAGTGTTCCACGCTACTATTTGCATCCAGAGTATTTTTTTCTGCTTATTTCTTTTAACAAAGCCCTAATATTTTTGCACAATGTGAGAAATTGTTATCAGAAAGGTGCTTGCAGTTCCTGAGCCCCGACTTTCCATCAAGCATTGCACATGCATTGGCCAATGGATAGTACAGTATTGCCTTTAATAACGATCCTTTTCTGCCTCCCATTCAAAATTAGCTACAGTTTCCTGGCTCTACCTGCAGCCACAACTATCCTGTGTGTCCTAACATATTGCTCAGACATTGCTAGTACGTCTAGGTCACACAGGATAGTTGTGGCTGCACGTAGAGGCAGCTTAGTTTTGACACGGCACATAAAGGTCTTAATAATGGAAACAACACTTTGCATTCTAAAGAGAATGAAGTCACAGAGGAGGAGACAATAAAAATAACGTCCCACTTTCTACTTCATGTGAAATCTAGTGGCTAGCATATTGCAGCAATATAGTAATTTTATATAAAGTAATTTGTACTTTTGATGGTGGTCATATTGGCTGTCAATCCCATAAATTAGTCCAAATAGCGGTGACCATTAAGGTATCTGGAATATTATAATGTTTGAATATTGCGATATGAAATATTCTGTAGCAAATTACATTATGGCATCCGTCGCAATCTGTTGTTACAAATTGGAACTTCACATCAGGATTCACATTTCTGTTTCTTTCACTTCCAAGACATATTATAGAACTTACTCTAATATAAACGCTTTATCATTAGATTTTACTGAGTTGTCAAGAAAATATATAATGCAAAGTATTGGTAACCCAGCTGGTTCTGTCCAAGGTGCTGAAATATCAGTCTATTTAGAAGATCATAAAATGTATTAAGAAAATGGCCAGAGTTTTGTATCTTGTCGTTACGTGTCCTGAATACAGATAGGAAAAATATAATGAGGTATCATCCTATGGAAAATGACAATGGGGGAAGGAAGCAATAGGAGGCAGATTTTAGCTCTATAGTAAGAGAGCCAGAGGGGAAATTTATAGATTGTGAAGTGGAGAAGCCTATTCATTTTTATTTGCAGATGCAGGAAGCTTAATTTTTCCCTTCGGTGTAGTATACCAGGATGTATTGTGATATTTTGCACCAACACAACCATTGAATCTTATGAAACTGCGGTTGTGTTCTAGGTTAACATTGGAATTTGTTGTGATATCTTAGCAACAATGGAGCAGACTAGATCTGTAAAAACACGCTTAAAATGTCCCACAGATAAAACACTGGAGGGTCTTACTGCTGATCAGGTTCAATTTTCTAATTTGACAGTGGGAAGAAATTTGTCCAACTCGCTAATAAGGTATCAGAAGGGGTAATAGGTAAACACTACATAAGCAGAAATAATACATTCATACGCACGTTCCCGTGTCCTAGACAAGTGCATGACCCTGTTGTGTCTTCTAATCATAAAGACGACAGTCTCCACTGCAAGGATTTGTGTTGTGTTTTATTGGCAAACCTAAGAGATTTCTGTGTTCTTTTTATACCTGTTAATGCATCTAGAAATATCTTTACCTTAACAAAGATCATTTTTATGGACTTGGAGTCACCACTGCCGGGAGAGATGTAGACTGAATTTGTGACTAATGGTGTACATAAAAGACAAGGGCTGCGAACAAAGTTCAAAATGAATTCCCCATTATGGTGTCAGGTTTTGCCACACAGGAAGAAGGGTCTGGTGTTTTCTTAAGCCAAATTTTCATCTCTTGTTTTATAACATTGACTAGCCTCTGCCTGCGACTTCATCTGCATGTTGTTTGCGTCGATGATCTGCTTATATTCAGCAAATTGCTGCTGTTCATGGTACGCCTGCTCTGGCATTTCGGTAGCTGTCAAGCTGTCCTGCTGTGCCTGTGATTGTTTCGACATCTTAGCAGCTCACTGGGACTCCATATAATGAGCATGTTGTTGGCGCCATTGATCCGCCTGCTCTGGATTTTTGACCGCTCTCACGCTGGATCCTCCTCAACTCCACTTGAACAGAAGTCTGTTGACTTCTGGCTACCTTCATAGCTCTGGGGTTTTTTTTGGGGGAATTTTGTGACAAATTCAATTTTTGTTTCCCTGGCATGTTTGAAATTGGGAAACTGGCAATTTGTATTACAGATGTTTTCCCATGTCAGTGTCTGAACACGCTGCCTCCACAGTCTACTTCTCAGTTTCTGTATTTGTGTCTCCCCTCCTCCCTCTGGCTCAACAGGACACAGAAGACTTATGCAGAAAATATGCAAATGCTTGTCCACAATGGCCTCACTGTTATCTATGTGTTTACATTGAGAGATAACAGCAGGCTTTATCAGCAAAGTGCAAATAGCTGAATTGTTCTGCAGTGTAACATAGTATATGAACATTAATTCATAACAATAGTGAAGCCATGTCATTTTCCGGGATAAAAAGTAGCCTATGTGTTAATTGAGGTTACAAACTATCTATGTGCCAAATTTCATCCAAATCCGTTCAGCGTTTTTGCATGATCAAGGAACAAACATCCAAACTTTCACATTTATAATATTAGTAGGAAGGATAGGATTTTCTTCTGGAAAAGATGAACTACAAAAGTACTTGATATTTGATGACAAAAAGGATTTAATAATCAGCGCTGAGCCATTCATAAGGGTTCTTAATTCATTTGCCCGATAGAAGTAGCACACATTTTAATATAGCACAGAGTAGGGGGAGATTGGAATTTCTGCAGACCTTTACTTCCCCCCTGCTAAAAGATAGAAAGATATAATAACCTAAATAACTTTCCCAAAAAGGTGTTGGTATCCGTGATAAGTGTGACAACTACAAGTAGGGTATTGAGTCAGTCTGTATTGTGTGAAAGAAGTGTCACAACAGAGGCATACTACAAGGAAAGTAAAGTGCCAAGTGTAATGTCATCTGGCAACTCCTCTGTAATTGTATCATGGCCAACAATTATATCAACTTCTTGTTAGGGAATTACATGGGAGAAGACATCTGCAGCACAAAGGGCTTTGAATGGAGAACTGTCAGACACTTATTCCTTACAACAGCTTCACTTTAATATATATATATATATATATATATATATATATATATATATATATATATATATATATATATATATATATAAATTATATAATATGATTATAGTAGCATTATATTCACCAACACTTTACAAATCACAAGGCACATCATGTGTAGCCAAAATCAGAGTAACAAATTAAATTGTTCACAAAATAGAATACAGAAGTAGGGTTGAGCGATCGGGAAAGATTGGATGCCGATCAGCGATCGAGCAAATTTCACGACCACGATCGGATCGGCTGGAAAATCATCAAAATTCAGATTTTAAAAACAATCCTGAAATCTCAATATCAGTTCAACCCAACACAGAAGGTAAAAGTGTTAGTTTCGCACAATGGTCCAACCATCTATTATAAAAAACAAAACAGGGTACTACACGTGTGTCTTTCAGGTTCTGCGGAGTAATGTCTAAGTCGGTAAGAGTTAGATGATGGATGTGACAGATATATTTTCAGGGCACGTTTTTACCTGCAGATATTGGTCTTTTATCTGATAGACTAGGTTAGCACATTCCAGAGAAAACTCAACACTTTAGAGATGGGAATGGGAAGATTAGGATATGGATGATGTTAGTCTTCTTTCTGTGCTAAATTCTTCTAGTGTTTTTCCAATCTCATGGTTTCATGCTCTCCTCTCACCTCCGGGTGGAAAGCCTTAGTCTATGTAACGTACAGCTCAGGCCAACACTGTGTTATAGCGTGTTGAGATTTACATCTATAGATAATAGAGACACTGAACAAGCACTGCTTCAGCCCTTATTAGAGCTTATTATATACTGCCGCTAGATAGCTATATAGTGGTCTGAAGTATAGATACAGAGGACACACATTCAGCTGTATCTGACAAACGGGACAAGATAAAGCAATATATTGGGTAAAACATTTCAGTTAGCTTAATCTACAAGTTTAAATATATCCCTTAATATGGGAATGCCCCTTTAATACATCGCTATTGTTTATTGAGTTCCATTTTTGGCAAAAAATCTAATTAAGATAGAGTGGTAGTTATATAGGGGTATATATTGGTGGTAGTATATGCATGCTGTTGGTGTTTCCAGTAAGTTTTTTTATCTGACCCCAGTGATGGATTCACAGCAACACTGTGCAGTACTATTGTATATTGTCCTCCATGCTGCTGCTGTTGCTTTACTGTGTATGTCATCTTTGTTCTGTCTATGACAAACTTCATAGCATCTAGTCTAGACACACTCAGTACTTGAACTTAGGAACAACTGACAATTAGATATGGAGCATACAAAAGGGAAAACCTGTGGTAAGTGAATAATACATGTTGTATAATGGCCGAAAACAGTGTTATACCTTGCATACACAGAATATGGCTTCTTCAAAAAAGTCACTTGACACTATAGGTACCCATTAAAACCAAGCTGGTGTAGCAACCAGTGATGCGCATGTTATAGAATTGCCACATTTCTTAACTCCCGTTCTCCTGTTAGACACATTTTAAATTCCAACTTAGTCATCAGTCTCCATTTGGGGTCTTCTATCCAGAGTCCCAGAACAATAAATCCTTCAAGACCAACTTTTTTAGTCCTTCAATGTCTGTTAAAAAAAAATTGCAGACCCCCGACAGACCCCATTATAGTCAATGGTGTCCCTTGGGATCTGTTGCCGTCATTGGCAGACGGATAAAAGTCTGGATGAAAGGCTGAAGATATGAACGTTTCTCCATGAAATGAAAGTTGTTTCAGGAGAGATACTAGTGTCATTTGGCCACTGATTTAGGATTGGTGGTGGTCTGGCACTATTTAGCACATATCTGGCCTATGACAATGTTAGATGTTTATGTTGAGAAGTTTTTTTTTGGAATCTACGCCAGACATAAAGCTGACTGGCACTTCTTACATACAGTATCTTTGATGTAATGGTTTAATGTAACCATATATAAATGATATATTGTGAAACCAAACTATAGATAATGGCTTCTAATGTAAGTGCATACCGTAGCAAATGCAGCAGCTTGACATCTGGACCACAGGAAATCAGATGGTTTGTATTACGGCTGTCTGACAGATTTACAAAATCTAATGCATGCAAAAGTTGGACCGTCCATTAACCCATTTCCCACCGTAGGATAAGATCCACCGTAATTGTCGGGTTATCTGACTTGATGTTGTTTCTTCTTTTCAGCAAATTCGGGCATGTCTGCTTCCTTCCTACATGCCACCAATAACACAGTTATGAACAAGCGGAGTAATTAGACATATTAATCAAGAGCGCCGCTACATTTTCCTCATAAGAACTCAAGTTTATGTCTTTAAAATGATCTAATAGCTGCAATATATCTAGGTTTCATATTGCAAAATAAACGGCAAAATAACCGGATTTCATAGTACGGAGAATTATCTGCCTATTTATTTCTATGAAAAAATGGCATATAATCTCATCAGTGCGAATACACAAACAGACAGTCTTTATTACAGATGTATATTTTATCCCAGGCTGTTAAACAGAGAAAATGTGGCAGGAATTCTATGACTTTGACCTTCCTATTTGTAGCTATGAATACTTTCTACTATAAAGCAAGCACATTAGAAAAAGGCAGATTGCGCTAATATTATTTGGAAAAGCCCGCCGCAGAAACGCATCATGTCGCTTTTTCAGCATTTTTCACAGAAAGTCCCAGAATTCTTCTCTGTGGACTTTCTGTCCCTATTATACTTATATGGAAACTGCCAGCGTTTCTGTAGGTATAACTGACATGCTGCGATTTACAAGCATACAACAGTTTTTACAGTCGCAGTATTTCTGCTGTGGGATATTTTTCTACAAAGTTGGGTAGGATTAGCCAGAATCCTATCCACTTTGCAAGTATTGTAAAAGTCGTGGCCAAATCGCACCGTTTAAACTACGTGGGGCCCTGGTCGTAGAAGTTATTCTTAAAGGGGATTTACAAAACTAAATTATTGGTGGCCTGCATTTATGACAGACCATCAATGTTTGATCAGTCGGTCTCCGATCCCTGAAGAGGTTGTTGCACTGACTGAAACTAACTAGCCCCTTCAATGCTTCTAGGCATAGCAGATCAGGGTCCTTTCACACCTGCACTCGTCCAGTTTGTGCATTCTGACAGGTTTCCGTCTTCTGCCCCGGTGAAACTGGACAGGGGACAGAAACCCGGCGGTCAGTTTTAAAACCCATTCACTTGAATGGATTTGTAAAGATGACCACCTGTGGCCTGTCCGCAGGGAAATAGTTTTTTTTTTATCCAGACACAAAGTCCTGCATGTCCGACTTTGTGTCTGGCTAAAAAAAAAACAGTTACCTGCGGACAGACAGAAGACGCACACGGGTGGTCACCTTTGCAAACCCATTCAAGTGAATGGGTTTTAAAGTTGACTTCTGGGTTTCCGTGTCCTGTCCAGTTTCTCCGGGGCAGAAGACGGAAAACTGGCAGAATGCACAAACTGGATCAGGAGCGCAAGTGTGAAAGGACCCTCATCTGTTTGTATCTATACCTAGCATTGAAGTTTAACTGATCATTACAATTGACTTGGGTGAAAAATGTAGGGTCTGTGGCATAACATAGAAAGCCATGGCCCAGTCAGGCCTCATTGTTCCTAGAATTTGTAAAAAAATTCTGGCAAAGCTGGAAATTCATTATAATAACAAGACTCATGTACTCCTGACAACTCTTCTGCAGCTATAATGCCACCTTCCTAAGAGGTTCTGCTGTCATTCAGTACTAATGTGCACACATGACCACTGCAGCCAATTGATGGCCTCGCTGTTGATGGTGGCTTAGTCAGCCTGTGCTTAGTTATAACAGTCACATGCAAGTAGTTGAGGCAATATACATTGTGGGGAAGTTAGCTCGGTAAAAGCAGTGGTGCGGACCCAAAGGGTCAAGACAGGGACACAAAATGCAGCAAACTGGTTTATTTAGAAGAAAAAAAACAGGAAATAAATAAACCTTGACCTCAGGCAGAAAGAGAGCAAGACAAAATACAGCCTTAACTTCAGGCAAAAATAAAATAAATACCTGCTCGTCTGAGCTACTAACTAAACAGAACAGATAACCTAACTATACGTGTGGCTTACTTCCAGCCACACAAACAAAACAAGTGCAATATAGTCTCACCAGACTCAGGGTTACAGGACAGAACAATATAGCTCCTTTCATCTGATGGAACTGCACTGCAATGCAGGAGCTGCAACCTTTTTCTGTCCCAGTAATGAGCCAATGATCTACACCCGGGTCTGAGGCCTACTCCAGATCTGCCCTGCACCACACATATGTCAGAAACCTGGGCTGATCTATCTGGACTCCAGCACTCTGCCTGTCACCTTCTCACAACATGTAGCACTTTATACATGCTTTATTGATGGTGGCTCATGCTACCGCATCTTCCCTAACCTACGACATGAGAGCCTACTCTCTCTGCCATGATTGATCGCATTGAAGTGGTGATATTGGTTGATTCCCTTGACTGATACCAATGCAGTGCCTGAGATTATGAAGAGCGCAAGGTTCACACTGCCCTATTCGCCAATCCCAAAGATCTGTTTGCAGGTCAGCCTAAACCCCCTTTATCACTGACACAAGCCAGCATAAAATATCTCTAAAATAACCAATAAAATAGGCCTATAACATGCACCATATGGCAGAAAG
This sequence comes from Leptodactylus fuscus, assembly GCF_031893055.1. Taxonomy (NCBI): domain Eukaryota; kingdom Metazoa; phylum Chordata; class Amphibia; order Anura; family Leptodactylidae; genus Leptodactylus; species Leptodactylus fuscus. The sequence goes on along the minus strand of NC_134266.1, from coordinate 39,110,055 downwards.
ATTGGCACTGCAGTATCTCCAATAGCTTATGTAGATCCATTTCAAGGGAATGTTTTTTTCTACTTAATATAATATTGAAATATAGATATAAAAATGTAATGCAAAGCTCAGCCGTGTCCTTCTAATTGTACTAACAAATGAACTGAAGTCTTCCTTCTCGCAGACAGAGAATGAGGTTATGTGATTTTGGCTACAGGCTCCTTACGCTCTCTTCTCTTGCTAACCACAAAAGCCCAGCACTGCTTTCCTGTTCATTATTATCATATTTTAGCGTGCTCCACTTTACCCAGCACCTAAAATCATGTCTCTGCAAAAGAGCTGCTCTGTCTCACTTATGCGTATAGATTGTTTTTAAGACGTCGTCTCATCCTTAATGCTACGGAGATTTGTAGAGATAAGTAATACAAGAGCTGAGCAAATACAATTTGTGTTTGGACACTTTAATAAACAGGTATTGTGCTCTGTTCTATTCTGAAGGGGAGACATTTTTGGTTTCCGAAAATGAAAGGCTAATTATGATCAACGTTTTCTCCTGGGTTTGCAATGTGTCTGGTAATTGGGGTTTTCAGGACTAGAGCTTTTCTTTCCAGCCTGGGCTATTAGAAATAATTGGAGATAAACAGTAGGAAAGCAGGTAAACTTAAGTTTTGAAGTGGACGGTTTATCTGAAATTGGATTGTTGCTCAATACAAGGCTTTAACTATCATAAGTGCAAGCAAGGTGATTACCCGGGTGTTAGACATCCGCTGCCTCCTTGCCTTTGCTTCTTGATTTTACTGACACTGACAGCGCTGGTCTCTGCTGGCGAGCAAGGAATCATGGGAAATACTGTTCAGCACAGCGAGTGTGTAAGTGACATAAAGATATTATAACGCGGATAATATTGATTTAATTCACAGTCACATTACTCCGCACATATCAATCGCATAGTATTGATGCTTCTATTAGGTAATGTATGAGATATCATAGGCTGGAATCACACTGCTAGTTTTTGTTGTCACAGTCAGCAAGATGGCAAACGTCTGTCTTTCTTTTATATTTCTCATTTTTTTAAAAATCTTCTCCTGACTCTGGTTCACAGAACTGCATTGAAAACTGGACCAAAATCTGCTATGAAAACTGCACGTGTGACTCCAGCCTAAATAGTATGCAGACGAGAAGAGGAAACTCTACATCCTACTGGGAGAAGCAGAGGTCACTGTGGAGATTGCTGCCCAATACGTGTCCAGCTGTCACCAAATAAGAGGAAGATGAGACTCCACGGACTGTTATACCCCAAACCACCCGCCCCACCTCCCCATATAGCAGTCACCAACTAAGAGGAAGATGAGACCCCACGGACTGTTATACCCCAAACCACCCGCCCCACCCCACCTCCCCATATAGCAGTCACCAACTAAGTGGAAGATGAGACCCCACGAACTGTTATACCCCAAACCACCCGCCCCACCTCCCCATATAGCAGTCACCAACTAAGAGGAAGATGAGACCCCACGGACTGTTATACCCCAAACCACCCGCCCCACCCCACCTCCCCATATAGCGGTCACCAACTAAGAGGAAGATGAGACCCCACGGACTGTTATACCCCAAACCACCCGCCCCACCCATCCCCCCATATTCTCCCCCTCGACTCCAACTCCCCCCCCCACTTTACTAGCTTTGGCAATGCCAAATATCTATTCGGATGTGCCAATAAAGCTGATTTGATTTGATTTGTATGTTAGTGCATTTAGGTCTCGTTCACACGGGGCAAGAGGGGGCAGATTTTGATGCCGAATCCACCTTAGAGTCCGCCCCCTCACAATAGAGGTCTATGTAGACCACTAGCTTCCTTTTTTCCTTGAGCCGTATGTTCCCGCTCACGGAGAAAAGAAGCGAGTTGCTCCTTCTTCAGGCGGATTTCGCGACTGATTCAGCGCCGGCGTCCGCCTTGCGACAGCACCCTGCGGACGAGACCTATTCATTTGGGCCTACTCTGGAGCGGGAAGCTACGACTGTCGGAAGCCGCAACAGTCTCGGCAGGCGCATTTTGGTCCTATTCTGACACATCTTCCCGCGTCAAAATCGGGACCAAAGTACGCCATACTGTGCCCCATGTGAACTAGCCCTTAGACCTAGAAAACAGCTTCCATCCCTCAAGGCACTTTCAGTAACCCTAAGGTAATTTTACATAGCCCAATACTGGGCTCAAGGCAAGCACTGGTCGGTGATATAAGAAGTCATTTGATGCTCATGGAATGGGCCACATGGTACTTCTGGCCATACGCATTTACAGCTAACGGCAGGATACACCTGTACTTTCATATTTGAAGCAAAGGCAGGTACAATGAGGGACAAATGCATGGGGCCGGGGGCACTATATGGCAGCCCTGATATGTCCTGGTAAATCTAAATACGGGCATCATTAATATTATTGTTTATATTTTGTTTGAAGAAGGAAAAATCATCAGATAGGGACATGTCATTTACAGGGAATCCATTCTCCATGTTGACTCTCTATGGGCTGATTAGTGGGTCAAAATGCATCCAACATCTTAAGGGTACGTGGCATCATTTAGCTCTCTGCAGTATTCCCACAGGGAAAATTAAACCGTTTCATGCTTCACACTGAAAAAGATGCGCAATGTACAGAGAAACCGGTTCTATCAACTAGAAAGACAGACTTTGTAGTTACATTCTACTCTATACCCTTTTAGGCTAAGGCCCCACTTTGCATAAACGCAGCTTTTTTTGTTGCGCTTTTTTGAGGCAAAGCCAGGATAGAGCAGAAGGTAGAAGTATAATAGACTAGCCTCTGCCTGTGACTTCGTCTGCGGGTTGTTGGCGTTGAAGATCCACCTATATTCAGCAAATTGCTGCCATCGATGGTTTGCCTGCTCCAGCATTTCAGCAGCTCTTAAGCTGTCCTGCTGCTGACCTTATTGCTCGCACCATGCCTGTGATTGTTCCAGCATCTCAGCAGCTCGCTGGGGTGCCATATAATGAGCGTGTTGTTGGTGTTGATGATCCAGCTGCTCCAGTGTTTCGACATGTGTCAAGCTGGCTTGCTGCTGAACTCGTTCCTTACGCTGTGCCCGTGATTGTTCTGGTATCTCAGCAGCTCGCTGGGACGCCATATAATGAGCGTGTTGTTGATCCGCATGCTCCAGCATTTTGGCAGCTCTCAAGATGGCCTGCCACTGAACTTGTTTCTTGCACTGTGCCTATGGTTGTTCCAGCATCTCAGCACATTGATGGAATGTCATATAATGAGCGTGTTGTTGGCGTTGTTGATCCGCCTGCTCCGGCGTTTCGACAGCTGTCAAGCTGGCCTGCCACTGAACTCATTCCTCGAGCTGTGCCAGTGATTGTTCCGGTATCTCAGCATCTCGCTGGGACACCATATAATGAGTGTTTTGTTGGCGTGGATGATCCCCCTCAGGTCCACTTGAGGAGAACTCTGTGACTCCTGGCTACCTTCATAGCTCTCGTTGTTTGCGAAAAATTAGCTTTTCTTTTTCCAGGCATGTTGAAAATTGGCAAACTGGTAATTTGGATTAAAGGTATTTGCCCTTGTCAGTGTGTCAGCAGAGCCTGGAGCAGATCAGATAATATGCAAATGTACAACACAAACCAGGGTTAGTGTGTGTTTACACAGAGAGATAACAGCCCTGGCTTTCTTAGAAGCTGAGATAAGAGCAGTGAAATATAATATGTGAACATAAATTCATAACAAATAGGAAAAAGACAATGGGCTGTGAGCTTACCGCCTAGTGTAGATGCTTCAGAGGTGCCAAACCAAACCTCCGGACCCAGGAGGTAAATGATCCAAGCAAAATGAAGAGAGATGACGGCTTGCAACACTCTTGTAAAATTCAACCTTTTAATTATTCCATTAAAAATATAGAGTAATCACACAGAAAAAAGTCCAAAGAAAAAACAGAAAAAGTGCAGCCATAGAAACGCTGAGCATACTGTTTTTATGGCTGCACTTTTTCTGTTTTTTCATTGCAATTTTTTCTGTGTGATTACTCTATATTTTTAATGGAATAATTAAAAGGTTGAATTTTACAAGAGTGTTGCAAGCCGTCATCTCTCTTCATTTTGCATAAATTCATAACAGTCGTGAAGCCATATCATTTACCAGGATAAAAATTAGTCTATGTTTTAATCGAGGTTACAATCTATCTAATCCAATTTCATTCAAATCCATTCAGCTGTTTTTGCATGGTTGACTAACAAACATCCAAACACTCAAACATCCAAACAGCCAAACACACAAACTTTCACATTTATAATATTAGTAGGATAGGATAGGATTCCTATATATTCCCCATTTCTTTTGTAGCCATTCTTGGCCTCGGCTCAAAAAAACCACAATGAAATCTGCAACATAAAAAGCTGTGTTTCCGCACCGTGGGGTCTTAGCCTTAAAGTGACCTGACTCTGTTTAAAGTAAATAGTTGTATTAAATACTTTTACCCTCTAGGTGGCGCTTTAGAGTATTATACTAGAGATATCTGAATGAAAGAAATTGGTGCCCATGTTGGTCATTGCTATATGTCTTCAGCAGTTTTGGCATTGCAAAGCAAATATCACCTTTAATGTGCAGAATTATAATTTCTTTAAGATATCATGATACATCATCTACACCAGACTATGCCAGACTACAGAATGGGAACCTGTTAAACGACAATTTGAAGCCTGGTAAATCTTTAAGAATATTCCTGATGTATGTTTGCTAAATGTCTCCAGTCTAGGAGTTGGTAATAATTAGATTTCGAGTGCGGCGTTTGCTTCATTAGCTGCCAATGTGGGAGCTCATCAAGTCGGGAAGAGAAACACAAGGGGCCGTTTTAGAAAATCAGTGTTCAGCAAATCAATAGCAACTTTTAGTCTGTAATGGGCCTTGAAGTACAGTTTAGAAACGAAAAAATAGATATGCCATTGTTGTTTTTGGTTACATCTCCTGTTGTGCTGTGTCCTGCGAATACAGATGTAGCTTACGTCAGTGTCATTTGAACGTGGGGCTCGGTGGCTTGTTATCTTATCTTGCATTGCTGTCCTATAGAGTAGTATATTCTCAGCAATCTCAATAAGTGGCAATTCTTTAGCTCACTTGATTCAAACACAATAAATCCAGACAATTCAAGAAAGTTAGTACAGCCATTCATACTGAAAAAACGGCCATGGATGACCTGGTTCAACAGTATAGTTACATAGCCTTGTAGTGATGAAAGGTGCCTTGCCTGGGGACTATAGAGCTGGCCGGACACATTAGATTCTGGATGACCGTGATGTGGCCGTCCTTTCGAAGATGGGAACATTCATAGGAATGATCCTACCATCAATATAAACAACTAAACTGCCCTCTCAATGTGTAGCTTAGTTGGTAAAAACTACCAAAATGCAGTAAGTCAGCACAAGTTGGTTTATGATTAGCTAAAGATGGACAATCAGGCCAAACACTGACCGCTGTCTGAAAATATTCAGCAAAAATTAGCGTATGTGGTATAGTTATGGCCATTATAAGGTAGTTTGAAGTGTATAAAGGATTAAAACATTCATTTTTACTATGCTGACCATGGTCTAATTTTACAACCACTTTCCCCTTTTACATGCCATTACCTTCTCAGCACATGTTGTCTATCCATTTCTTTACACTAAGTCATTTGAACCAAAGTTTTTTTTGCTGAATCAGGGTATTGTGCACATTTAATATATGTATACATCACATGGTATGGCAATTCTGATTGGAAGTGATGTCTTAAAGGCATCATTTCCATTGGATGGAAGTTAGTTTTACATGGCAAGCCCTGTTAATATAAAATAAATGAATTGCTATAAAGTCATTTTCAAAGGCTTAACACATGCCTGAGGGTAAGTTCACACAGAGTTTTTTCGTCAGGATTTGTAGGCCGTATCCGCCTCAAAATCCTAACCAAAAAGACGGCTCCCATTGAAATCAATGGGAGCCAGTCAGTTCTTTTTTCTGGGAGCCGGTTTGTTCCGGCTCCTGGAAGAAAAAGCGAGATGCTCATTCTTCAGGCCCATTCACCTCGCGATTCGGCCTGAAGACACTCCCTCCTCCCGATTAGGCCCATTCATTGGGCCTAATCTGGAGCAGAGTGTGCAACTGGATGCCAGTGCAATGCACCGGCATTCAGTCCCGGCTACCCTTATTTTGGATCGAAACCTGAGACGGCCTGTGTACTTACCCTTAGAGTTTTGTGTATCATCTTTTCTCCGGCTGTACTCTTGCCTTTCCCGGTGGGTGCTTAAGAATTGGAAACTCAAAGACAATAGGATGAGATTCCTGAGTTTGGGGATCATATCCAAATTCTAACACAACAGCTGATTGTTATCCGATGTGTATGGTCAGCTTCAGAAAGGAAGTGCATGTTCAATTCTCTACTGAATACTATATAGTAGTTTGGTTACCACTTGAAAATATTAGTCATATTTTGGATATAATTACATAAATTGGTTTTGGGAATATTTTGCAGAAGCTTTGCACAAATTTGGAAAGGTGGAAATAATCTGAATAAACAAGTAGTCTGCTCATGTAAAATTACTGCCACTTGTCATTGCTGTTAAATCTTCTTTACTGCAACTGGCTTTCCAGTATCAATACCAGTTGTGATGGTGGTGTACTGGTTTGGTGGCAACCCTATAGAGGAAGGACCAAATGGCATTATAAGCTCAGTACCAGTGATCAAAATATCTTATTGGTTCAAGGTAATACACTGCTACATAGAATAGTGAATACAAGTTTCACCAGAGAGACCGGAGACCTACAGAGACTGAAGCAAAGTGAGATCAGGAGCCCGGTGAATCCAGCAGCTGAGCCCGGGGTAATAGCAGACGCTAATGGGAGAGCCTTGGAGCAGAGTAACTAAAATAGGCCCAAATTGTGGCAAGCTGTTGTGGCTGCACAGTCCAGAGCTAGTCCCATGGAGACAGCGTAGCAGAGAGGTGGCAAGTGTCAGAGAGGCCTGAGTATAACTAAGGCGACAAAGTCATACAGGTACTGGGAGATTCATGAGCTGAATGTCCATGAGAAGGATGTGATGTGAGGTCACTAGCTGCAAGCCAGAGGTGGGCAGCATCTCAGTAGTATGTGTCTTGATGTATGTCAGGGACATTTATGGCCAGAGGGAGTCGTTGCAATTGTTAAGAACCCGTATGAAGTGTATAAGAGTGAGAAGTAGCCACTGGGGAGCCCGCTGTAGTGAGACCTGTACAGCTAGGATGTGGATATACAGACAAATAAATAAACCAATGAGGTGTTAGTATGTTACAAAAGAATGGCTTTAACACTGTGTGAGGGAGTAGCTGAGAATGGATGGCGGTAAAGGAACCATTGGAGAGGATAGAGTTGTGGGCAGGATTATCCCTCTTTGTGGCTTCTGGAAGTATATCCAAGCAACTAGGGTTGCAGTAGGCATCCTTTGGCACTACAGATGTTGTAAAACTACAACTCCCAGCATGCATACTTGCTCTGCTGTTCTTGGAACTCCTATGGAAGTGAATGCAACATGTTGGGAGTTGTAGTTTCACAACTGCTGGGGTGCCAACGGTTGCTGACACCTGGACTAAGGAAAAGGGGAGGCCAATTATGATCATTTTACTCTGAGCCAACCAGTGTGTTTTAATGGTCCTACCATATGGTGCCCAAGTAATAGCCAGGCTTGGAAGACCTCTGAACTATCTAACAGTGAAAATTGGCACTTCATCTCAAATGGTGGCCTTTACTGGCTGCAAGGGATAACACAACATAGGTCTACTTACCTTCTGCTAAGCTCTTTGCTGTCTCGGGCAATAAAACACTCTTCTCACATTCTTTTCAGACATCCTTATTTCAGTGAGTAAGGAATAAGCTGCAGCTTGACCTCTTGGGACAAATCCAACTTGCCTAATTTTTCTCCCAACATCTGGCATTGAAAGAAAGTAGGAGAACAACATGGGCATTAAAAGGTTTCGACGAACTCTGTTCAACTTTTATCATATCCAGACTTAGGCTCTCTTCATATCTAGTTATGTAGACACTATGTGTAGTATACAGTATATAAAGGAAAGGCTGCTGATGTACAAAGCCATCTTTTTTATTTACTGGGTAAGAAAGCACAGGGCTGCTATGGCCAATGTATAGCTATACAAGACAGACATACTGGGGAATACGCCATACATACTTATTAGTATAGAATGTTATTAGTATACTTATTATACTTATTAGTATAGAATGTTATTAGTATAGAATATAAAATAGAATATAGTATAGTATAGAATATAGTATAGAATTGGAAACTCAAAGACAATAAGATGAGATTCCTGATTATAGTATAGTATAGTATACTATACTATATGGTATAGAATATAGTATAGTATATAATGTTATAGAATGTTATTAGTATAGAATGTTCTATTTTTCTGTATGAATGATCTTTCTGACTGTCAGTCCGTGGCTTATGCTCCACGTTCTCCACCACAGTTGCTGCAGTCTGATCCAGTACAGTGCTATATAATAATGAATTGAGTACATTTACTAGTTTTTGCTACAACGTGTTTCCATTTTAAACCAAAGCTGAATAAGATAACACATTGGTTGCGACTTACTCTTTAAGTGCACATTGGAAACACAGTGTGGCGTGTGCGAGTGGTGCTTGCACGTTTTAATGTCAGATTGAAGCACAGTCTTCTAATGCACCCCATAAAGTTTATCTTCTAAACCAGCTGCCATGTCACAGATACATCTTGTATAACTGCGCTTTTTTTTTTCTGCCCAAGATTGACTTTGCAATGAGGAAACAGGAAAGCCGCTGCTGTCAGTTGCTTTGAGAGGATTTGCTAAGTTTAATGCTAATGTATCCTCTTGACTCCTAATCGCTAAAGTTGAATCTACAAACTGAGAATTTTAGAATCCTGGACTACTCTTCTGAGGTTAATCCACACAGATCTGCATGGCGGGGGAGTGCATATTCCCTACAATAATGGCAGGTTTTGTGGACTCTTTAGTTGAAGGAAAGTTTGATATAAGCTTTTGTGCATAATACTTTGATGTCGTTTAACCCCTTCATAGCCACCGAGCTTTGTGTTAATCACGCCAAGTGTAATGACATGAGATTTTGTATGTATGTTGTACTTCCTTATGCTTAAATTTGTGTATCAGGTCAAACGTCATCATTACTATGGCCTTGTCTGTGGCTCTATGTTGTATGGAGGACCTGCTTATAAGAAGGCCAGATATGGAGGCTGTATCATTCAGGTTATTTTGCTACCTAAATGGTTATTCGTGATCTCAGGCCAGTACTGAAGACTATGCTGTAACCTGTCAGCGGAGCAGTTACTATGATGTGTCACGCACAGTGAAAGGTGCCTTGGTACTATAACTAGTGCAGCATCGCTACTGGAACATAAAACAGCTCAAATCTATATTACTTTATACAGCAGCACACATAGACTATATATGTCCTTTGTGCAAATAAACAATTTGGTCTGTTGTCACATAGCAGCTGGTTTGTGGTGTGAGGTGCTTGTCATTGCAGTCTTGCAAGTCCTTTCATTTTTTTTTTTATGGATTTCAATCCACCAGTAATTTGCCATCTCTACACACATTGGAAATGTAGACCAATGTGCGGTGTGTTGTAGAGCAAGAGTTAGCTGACAATGATATATAGTTTTATGGGCACAAGTTTTGTATAACTTGTCACTTATTCACTTAAATCTATGTTCATTCTGGACTTAGGAATCATATGGGCGGTTCCTCTACAGGGATAGCTGCCAATCATGGAGTAGAACCGCCCACTGGACTCCCAGAATGAGCACAGATTTCAATAAAGAAATTGCAAGTTATACTGGAACTAATGTATTTATTATTAATTATTATTATTATTATTAATAATAATAATTGTTTATATAGCACCATTAATTCCATGGTGCTTTACATTATTATAATACTCCCATGATGCTGTACATTATTATATTAATTCCATGGTGCTTTACATTTGGGGGTTACATACAATACACAGAATATACAGGTAGATATAATACTAACAGTGATCGGCTGGCACAGTGGGGTAGAGGGCCCTGCCCGCGAGGGCTTACAATCTATGAGGGAAGGGGGATAGAGACAGAAGGAGAGGGGGAGACTGTACAGATGGCAGTGCGGTGATAGTGTTATTGGAGGTTGTAGGCCTTCCTGAATAGGTGAGTCTTCAGGGCCTTCTTGAATCCTGTGATTGTGGGGATCAGTCTTATGTGTCGTGGTAAGGAGTTCCAGAGTATGGGGGATGCACGGGCCTGGACGAGCATCTTAGTAGTTTCAGGGGTGAGGAAGGAGAGGATTCGATGAATGTTCTTGAGTTGGAGGCGGCAGGAAGTGTTGAGGGTTTGAATGTGTGACTTGAAGGATAGGTTGGGTCCAGTGTTATTCCAAGCAACGGGCCCGTAGGACAGGGGTAAGTGTGGTTCCGTTATCTTTGATAGATGGGTCAGGTGGAGGGGCCATACGGAGTGGGGTGAAAATGATGAACTCCGTTTTCTCCATGTTGAGTTTGAGAAAGCGGGAGGAGAGGAAGGAGGCTACGGCCGCTAAACAATCTGGAACTCTGGAACAAAAACATATCTTAACTAGGACAAAACTCAACTTTGGAATTCGAATCAATATACTGTAAATCAAACATTCAGCAATCCATGAACTAGAAACATAGGGAACTTATCTGGACACTAATCTGTGGGAAACTTATCTGGGCGCCACTATATGGACGCTACTATATGGACATATGCTGTAAGAGCTATTTTCTACGCGGACGAGGTTCTGTATGTTATGAAGCAATTCTTTCCTCCAGATAAACAGATTACACATAAAAAATAGCCAATACAAAGGGTCCTTCATGGCATATATACAGTGGCGGCCAAAAAAATGCACCATTTCACAAAATGTAATGATTGTAGTGAAAATGATTTTATCTTTTTCCATTTCTATCCACTTTTCTCCTGGATGGCGAGTATTTGGCAATTTTGTACATGATGTCACGTGACATTTTTCAGCCGATTTCGTAGTAGGAGGTATACATGTCATCTGTAGGGACTCAATTCATACGCATCACATACATTTAACAAAATCCACTGGTGGTGCATTTTTTTTGGCCGCCGCTGTATAGGAGTTACCTTTTGAGACAACTCTTTTAAAGGATTATTCCCATCTTGGCAAATTGTTGTCAATATTAGAATAATGGTTCTTAAGTCCTGAACCCTAGAGCATAGGATGACTGCAAAGGACATTAAACTGTCACAGAGAATGGTCACAGGTAGGGTTGAGCTGATCTTGAGATTTCAAGATCGATATTAAAATCCGATTTCCGATCATTTTCCAGCCGATCTCGATCCCGATCTCGATCGTGAAATTTGCTCGATTGCCGATCGGAATCCGATCTTTTCCGATCCCGATCGCTCAACCCTAGTCACAGGCTGATTCAGTGTCTGTTCCTACTGACACTAATGTAAGCAACATGATGGAAGTTATAAATCCTGCATGCAAAACTTTATCAAGATATCTTCCATCATGGGGGCCACATGGTGGCTCAGTGGTTAGCACTGCAGCCTTGCAGCGCTGGAGTCCTGGTGTTCAAATCTCGCCAAGGGCATAAAACCATCTGCAAGGAGTTTGTATGTTCTCCCCGTGTTTGCATTTCCATCCCATATTCCAAAGACATACTGATAGGGGTTGTTTAGATTAGTGTCAATGAGAACGAACACAGAATCAGTCTGTGACCATTCCCTGTGACTGTCCGTTGCTGTCACCTTATGACGGAAGACAGCAACGGACATTAGCAACGGAAGTGTGAACGCCCGCTAACAATTGAATATCCATCCTTGAACATTTTTTTTTTTAAATTTAAGTACAGATGTATCATTTACCAACATGATGGATAGTAATTGTGTATTGACATGGTGCACTACTCTACTTGCGTGGCTATTCTTATTCAACATAAACATTAATGTAATGCTACAATACCTACTGTATAATGTTATGACAAGTGTTCAGGCATCTCTGTCTGAGCTCATAAGGTCGGTCTTGTTAACACCGGTGCACATATTATTCTTTGTCAGGCTACTTGACAACAGATGTAAGATACTTTACTGTTCCATCCTTGCTTTGATGTCTGAATATGTGAGAAATGTGAAGTACAGGGAAAGAAATACTTGGGTTTACACAATGACATAATAAGAACTATAATAGCATACCTTCAAGTATCTGTTTGGACTAACTTGCAGTTTTCTTCACAGTACTCGAACACTTCTTTCTATTGAAATTCCTTCTAAACTGAAGAGCCATTTTATCTACTGTTGTCAACATATTTTAAGCACGGCAATGTGAAGTGAAGACTTGGCATACTCCCTCCCTGTATTTCACCTGTATCGCAGGGCCTAATAGATTTGCTGTGCAGAGATGTGCCAAAGTATTTTCCATAATAACAAGTTAAATGCAATTTCTGCAAGAGGGTGGCCTGAAAGCCTATTCCAAATTGGGGTTACTTCTCTTGTCAGTACAGAGCTGTTTGTCAGACAGTCGTAATAAGTAGAGATGAGCGAACAGTGTTCTATCGAACACATGTTCGATCGGATATCAGGGTGTTCGCCATGTTCGAATCGAATCGAACACCACGTGGTAAAGTGCGCCAAAATTCGATTCCCCTCCCACCTTCCCTGGCGCCTTTTTTGCACCAATAACAGCGCAGGGGAGGTGGGACAGGAACTACGACACTGGGGGCATTGAAAAAAATTGGAAAAAGTCATTGGCTGCCGAAATCAGGTGACCTCCATTTTAGACGAATAGTGGATTTCAAATCCGGGTCATATGAGAATGTGAACTTTGTGACTATGAGACAGGGATAGCTGTACAGGCAGGGATAGCTAGGGATAACCTTTATTTAGGGGGGAATGTTATTAAAAATAACTTTTTGGGGCTCTATCGGGTGTGTAATTGTGATTTTTGTGAGATAAACTTTTTCCCATAGGGATGCATTGGCCAGCGCTGATTGGCCGAATTCCGTACTCTGGCCAATCAGTGCTGGCCAATGCATTCTATTAGCTTGATGAAGCAGAGTGTGCACAAGGGTTCAAGCGCACCCTCGGCTCTGATGTAGCAGAGCCGAGGCTGCACAAGGGTTCAAGCGCACCCTCGGCTCTGATGTAGGAGAGCCGAGGGTGCACTTGAACCCTTGTGCACCCTCAGCTCTGCTACATCAGAGCCGAGGGTGCGCTTGAACCCTTGTGCACACTCTGCTTCATCAAGCTAATAGAATGCATTGGCCAGCACTGATTGGCCAGAGTACGGAATTCGGCCAATCAGCGCTGGCCAATGCATTCTATTAGCCCGATGAAGTAGAGCTGAATGTGTGTGCTAAGCACACACATTCAGCACTGCTTCATCACGCCAATACAATGCATTAGCCAGTGCTGATTGGCCAGAGTACGGAATTCGGCCAATCAGCGCTGGCTCTGCTGGAGGAGGCGGAGTCTAAGATCGCTCCACACCAGTCTCCATTCAGGTCCGACCTTAGACTCCGCCTCCTCCAGCAGAGCCAGCGCTGATTGGTCGAGTTCCGTACTCTGGCCAATCAGCGCTGGCCAATGCATTCTATTAGCCCGATGAAGTAGAGCTGAATGTGTGTGCTTAGCACACACATTCAGCTCTACTTCATCGGGCTAATAGAATGCATTGGCCAGCGCTGATTGGCCGAATTCCGTACTCTGGCCAATCAGCACTGGCTAATGCATTGTATTGGCTTGATGAAGCAGTGCTGAATGTGTGTGCTTAGCACACACATTCAGCTCTACTTCATCGGGCTAATAGAATGCATTGGCCAATCAGCGCTGGCCAATGCATTCTATTAGCGTGAACTGAGTTTGCACAGGGGTTCTAGTGCACCCTCGGCTCTGCTACATCAGATTGCTACATCTGATGTAGCAGTGCCGAGTGTGCATCAGATGTGTAGTTGAGCAAAACTGACTCAGCACTGCTAAGTCTGCATTCGCATAGGAATGCATTGGCCAGCCTTCGGCCAATCAGCGCTGGCTCTGCCGGAGGAGGCGGAGTCTAAGGTCGGACCTGAATGGAGACTGGTGTGGAGCGACCTTAGACTCCGCCTCCTCCAGCAGAGCCAGCGCTGATTGGCCGAATTCCGTACTCTGGCCAATCAGCACTGGCTAATGCATTGTATTGGCTTGATGAAGCAGTGCTGAATGTGTGTGCTTAGCACACACATTCAGCTCTACTTCATCGGGCTAATAGAATGCATTGGCCAATCAGCGCTGGCCAATGCATTCTATTAGCGTGAACTGAGTTTGCACAGGGGTTCTAGTGCACCCTCGGCTCTGCTACATCAGATTGCTACATCTGATGTAGCAGTGCCGAGTGTGCATCAGATGTGTAGTTGAGCAAAACTGACTCAGCACTGCTAAGTCTGCATTCGCATAGGAATGCATTGGCCAGCCTTCGGCCAATCAGCGCTGGCTCTGCCGGAGGAGGCGGAGTCTAAGGTCGGACCTGAATGGAGACTGGTGTGGAGCGACCTTAGACTCCGCCTCCTCCAGCAGAGCCAGCGCTGATTGGCCGAATTCCGTACTCTGGCCAATCAGCACTGGCTAATGCATTGTATTGGCTTGATGAAGCAGTGCTGAATGTGTGTGCTTAGCACACACATTCAGCTCTACTTCATCGGGCTAATAGAATGCATTGGCCAGCGCTGATTGGCCGAATTCCGTACTCTGGCCAATCAGCACTGGCTAATGCATTGTATTGGCTTGATGAAGCAGTGCTGAATGTGTGTGCTTAGCACACACATTCAGCTCTACTTCATCGGGCTAATAGAATGCATTGGCCAATCAGCGCTGGCCAATGCATTCTATTAGCGTGAACTGAGTTTGCACAGGGGTTCTAGTGCACCCTCGGCTCTGCTACATCAGATTGCTACATCTGATGTAGCAGTGCCGAGTGTGCATCAGATGTGTAGTTGAGCAAAACTGACTCAGCACTGCTAAGTCTGCATTCGCATAGGAATGCATTGGCCAGCCTTCGGCCAATCAGCGCTGGCTCTGCCGGAGGAGGCGGAGTCTAAGGTCGGACCTGAATGGAGACTGGTGTGGAGCGACCTTAGACTCCGCCTCCTCCAGCAGAGCCAGCGCTGATTGGCCGAATTCCGTACTCTGGCCAATCAGCACTGGCTAATGCATTGTATTGGCTTGATGAAGCAGTGCTGAATGTGTGTGCTTAGCACACACATTCAGCTCTACTTCATCGGGCTAATAGAATGCATTGGCCAGCGCTGATTGGCCGAATTCCGTACTCTGGCCAATCAGCACTGGCTAATGCATTGTATTGGCTTGATGAAGCAGTGCTGAATGTGTGTGCTTAGCACACACATTCAGCTCTACTTCATCGGGCTAATAGAATGCATTGGCCAATCAGCGCTGGCCAATGCATTCTATTAGCGTGAACTGAGTTTGCACAGGGGTTCTAGTGCACCCTCGGCTCTGCTACATCAGATTGCTACATCTGATGTAGCAGTGCCGAGTGTGCATCAGATGTGTAGTTGAGCAAAACTGACTCAGCACTGCTAAGTCTGCATTCGCATAGGAATGCATTGGCCAGCCTTCGGCCAATCAGCGCTGGCTCTGCCGGAGGAGGCGGAGTCTAAGGTCGGACCTGAATGGAGACTGGTGTGGAGCTATCTTAGACTCCGCCTCCTCCAGCAGAGCCAGCGCTGATTGGTCGAGTTCCGTACTCTGGCCAATCAGCACTGGCCAATGCATTTCTATGGGGAAAAGTTAGCTTGCGAAAATCGCAAACTGACAGGGATTTCCATGAAATAAAGTGACTTTTATGCCCCCAGACATGCTTCCCCTGCTGTCCCAGTGTCATTCCAGGGTGTTGGTATCATTTCCTGGGGTGTCATAGTGGACTTGGTGACCCTCCAGACACGAATTTGGGTTTCCCCCTTAACGAGTTTATGTTCCCCATAGACTATAATGGGGTTCGAAACCCATTCGAACACTCGAACAGTGAGCGGCTGTTCGAATCGAATTTCGAACCTCGAACATTTTAGTGTTCGCTCATCTCTAGTAATAAGAAATCTCTGGATTTTCTGACTTTTCTATGGTTTGCAATTACTCTCTCGACTGTTGCACATTATATTTTGCAATTTTCCAGGAAGCAATATTTACAAAGGCTAAATAAAATTCAGCATCTGAGTCAACAGCGGAAAGACTAAATGATAACATGGCCACTGTTTTGGGCTGCAAAAATTTGTGAGAGTATGTAAACTTGCGTTTAGGGAGACTCAGCAGCGTCATGCCTTCATTTACATCAGAGGCATATTGAGAATTGTCTGGTCCCCAAGCATTAATGGTCAGGGTTCGCTTAAGATGTTCAAACACCACTTGTAAGAGGGTGAAGGCCCGAAGCATTTTATCAGAGTTGTTCTTCTTGTGTCGTTTTCAATATTGCTGTGGGTTGCAGCCAGTACTATTTTTGCCCATGTTATGTTACCATTGGGTATAGGTCATATGGATCATGCTGCTAGCGGCTCTGTGCATCATCTAGATGAGGACTACACTATATATTTTGGTTCCAAAACACATCTCTTAGCAGTAACTATATCACAATAGGGAACGGCACGTGCAATCCAAGATACAGTACAATGCTAGTGATCTAAGGTGAACTTCACCTCTGTGTCTTCTAGACTTCGCTGAAGATTCCGCAGAAAATTGGCGGAGAGTATAGTCCTGCACGGAGGCCTTTTCGGTATAAAAACATCGGGAAACAGAAAGACACCCAGCTGACCCTATTCTAGTCTGTGGGGTCCACAAGTGTCTGCAGATAACTGCTATTTTACTGCATAGGCTCTCCATCATTCAGATCCCAAGGTGGATCCAAATGATGGCTAGCACAGCTGACCCCATTATAGCCTATGGGGTCCACGGGTGTCCACGAGTAACTGCTGTTTTAGCAGATGGACCCTCCATCGTTCATGTCCCACGGCGGGCCTGAGCAACAGAGAGCGTGCCGCAAGTATGATCCTAGCATAAATTGATGGACAACCAATCTCTGCAGATTTTAGGGCATACTGCGGATTTCCAATGCAATGTAATACATACAGATTTTTCCAGAGTTACCTTCATGGACCATTATATACTAATACTTGGTAAGTTGCTGTGAACCACATTCAGCTTTATACAAGTTAGTTTATCTTTGTTCTCTCTAAACTATTTTTTACCTCTAGCATTTCAGTCCTCATGTTAAGTTTCATGTACGGCAAGATAAAAGTTTGGTTTAGGATTTTTTTCCTGTAACATTCCTTAGGTCATCTGCAGCCTCGGGGTAAAACCGATGGCTTCACTCTTCAGACCCATACAAATTACTAGTAGAAAGTTCAGGGCACAATTGATTTTCTGCTGATCACTCTCCCATCTCACTAGTCTCCTGTCTATACACAAGTGAAATTGACAGATTATATATGAGAGGTATAAAAGCTAAAGGGAAATTACATTACTGGCACTAGAAGAACAAAACCTTAAACGTTCCTTTCCAAAAAGTCTGAGTCTTGTTTTTGATTTACAAATAGTTAAACATACAATAAGGGTTTATGTTCTCTCCATAGAAGTCAATGGAGTCTAAAAATATGGATCTAAAGTACAAATCCTTATAGAAGATGCATAAGAATTAATGGAGTCTAAGGATCCATTTAACTTTGTCAATCCGCAGAGGTGACAACTTTTTTTTTTCTTTTATTTATGTATATAACAAATCTATCAATTATAAAAGCAGAACACAAATAAATTGACAGCAATGAGACCAAAGCTGGATAAATATGGAGAGATGGGGATGTTGGACCACCACTGATCTAATATGGATGACCCGTTTTATGGATAGGACATGGATATTTAAATGATCAATAACTTTTTAGACATCTTAGTCTAATTTAATAGAATATGTGATATTGGATCAAAATGTAGTGTATTGGATGTAAAATGTATTTTGCTGTTTTCTGCCTGAAAAAATCTCTAAAGTACCTATTTGTATCCCTCCTTCCTAATTTTCTATTCTCTCCTTGTTACTAGGAAAGGTCTGTCTTTAGAAACCAAAAGGCACAAGATGGAACACAAGAAGTGCAGGGGGAGGGACAGTTCTCTCTTCACAACCTCTGCACTGCTGCTCTATTCTCTCTGCTTCTGTACTGCTCAGAGAGGAGTCTAAGGGTATGTTCACGCAGAGTTTTTTACAGGCGGATTTTGACGCGGAATTGCGATAAATAAGTGACATGCCCCTACTTCCCGCAGATCCTGCAGCCGAGACAGCTGCGGCATTCGTAAGGGAAAGACTCGCTCCAGATTAGGCCCATTCATTGGGGCCTAATCAGGAGCAGGATGACGGTGCACTGCATCGGCATCCCGTCGTGGCTGGCCACGCAGAGAGTTCACACGGCGGAATTTGGTTACCGCGGTGTGAACGTACCCTAAAGCTTCTTACAGCTTACAGTGAGTGTAAAATGAGTGTCTACTTTTCACAAGGTGTTTGTGTAATTGCTGCTGGGATGTAAGGGCTAGTTCACACGGGGTTCCGTGTGAACACATTCCGTCACGGTTTTCCGCTCCGGATTAGGCTCAAATGAATGGGCCTAGTCCTGAGGGTGGTGTCGTGAATCAGCTGCAGAATCTGCCTGAAGGAAGGGCAGCTTGCTTCTCTTTTCTGCGAGTGGGAACAAACCGCTCACGCAAAAAGGAAATGCCTGGCTCCCATTGATTTCAATGGGAGGCGTTTTTCTGAGCAGGATTTTGACGCGGATTCTGCCTCAAAATCCTGACCATTTCGCCCCATGTGAACTAGCCCTTAGTCCTAGACAGCAAGCACTTTTCCTGATTATGCTCAGATCCCTCTTTTCCTGTGTCAGTGATCTTGTTAGAACCATCATAACCATTATCTCTGGATCTCAACAATTTTTTTTCTATTTTACAGTTAATTTTAGAAAAATTACATGGGAAGTAGTACTAATAATGGAGGGGGAGACTGCTCTATATTGTACACATCCCCGATCTGAGAGTGAAATGCAAAATGTGCTGCAGCCATAATGAGGCTATAAGCAGCAGACAACTGATTGAAGGTGAATAGATACCTTTGGGATTAGGACACTGGGGATAGGTTTGGGTGACGAAGCTTTCATGGATGGTTTTATTTAGTAAATATGGGTCTAATATTGGTTTTGAGATATAGATAGATAGATATATTGATATATTGTTAAAATATATATATATATATATGTATAATATATATTAGTCAGGGTCTGTGGTTGCTAGGTGGGGTGGCATAGACACACAAGTTCAGTTTCTTTAGTCCAAAACAAAGGTAGAGTTTTATTTTCACTCAAAAATATAGTGCAGCAACAAAAGGAAACAATACACAAATAAATACCTGCCCGGCTAGGCTCTAACTAAACATAGACTAGGTTACCTCACCTAGAATAACAGAAATCAAAAAGTCAGTACCGTAGAATCATTCAGGACACAGTTCCAAAAAATATGACCTCTCTGTCAGCTCTCCAGCCAAACTCTGCCAAAGTGTTGCTGCTGGAGCTGGCTTCTTAAGCCTCCCTTGATGAGCAAACTCTCTGCAGCTGAGTTGCTGCCGGGACATCCCCAAAGTGTGGACTGGAGGGGGGTGGAATGACAGGTCCCGCTACCAACCTACCTGCCATTCCTAGAAATCCAGCCCAGTAACTCTGAAATAACCGTCAGCAGACAATAGTTGTCTGCTGAGAAATGTTCTTTCTGGAGTTTTATCATCTCACTCACCTTAGTAGTCTGGGTGAAACGTACACCCCCTCCATTACCTGACCAGGCATCGGCTTACAACATATATATATATATATATATATATATATATATATATATATATATATATATATATAGGCTATAAAAAGATGGTGTGTAGATGTAGTACACATTTACCTCCTTAAGATTTAGTAAAACAACAGAGCTAAATTGAGGATAGTATTTATCATAGAAATCCAGCTGATGCCAACTGGTTTTCTTGTAATCTACTGAAATCCCTCTGCAAGGGGCTTTTCCAGATGTTCAGCAGGGGTTTTTAACTCTCTCTGAAGCTGTGTATTTGATAAAGTGACTGTCTATAAAAAGAACCTGCACAATTCCCCATAGATTATACTGTCAGTTGTACCGTATCCACACAATAATATTATGCATTTCGCCGTCCCTGTAATTGCTAATGACTGAGACATAGTAGCCAGTCTGCTCCAACTAATGGACTGGTTGACTTAATGAACTCCAATTTAGCTGTCTTGTCCTTGTGTCTCTGTTTGTGCTCCACTTAACTCATCTGTCCTTCAAGATGGGGATACCCTTGTCTCGCTGTACACTTCACAACTACAAGATATATCTCTGGTACATCTGCTTTCTTATACTTAATGGTTGTTTACAAGGCAATCACTGCGTGCGGGGTCAGTGCCACAGATTGTAAAGCCTTTGAGGCAGTCCTGTTTTTGTGTTTACTTTGTTCTCTATTCTATCTATTCTTCTTTCTTTCTTCTACTCTTTTTGTGTTTAGAACTTTGATCAGCACAACATGATAATTGCTGCAAATGGCTATTATCATATTAATAGTAGTAGTTTTGGGCAAATCAAAGCGACATAAAGGAGAGAGAGAGGAAATCTTGCATTGCAAGTCATAAACATTAGCTAAAGCAGGAGATATTAAGATAGTCGAGGTTAATTAGAGATACTGAAATTACAGACGTTTTATTAGGCACAGCAGTGTGTAGATCAAGAGTATTAACTACAGAACTACTGGGAGATGGGACGCTTTATATTCCGTCTGTACTGGACTCAGTAATGTACAGTAATGTCTACAGCTAGGATTGTGAGTGTCACTGGTATGAGACGAGTTCAATGTACTGTATACAGTCACTGCTGACTAGTTCAGGGAAGAATACTGTTTTCTTATGTGTAGTTCAGTAAATGGGTTTTTCGGGACTAAGGATCGTTCATCAATATGTGATCAATGGGAATCCAACACTCAGTCCCTTCTAGATCAGCAAGTTGAAGAGACAGCAATAGTCAAGTACTGTAGGATCTTCACTGAATACCAAGCGCAGAGCCATATATTGCATAGGGACTCGGCTTGTTATTGCAGCCCAGCCCCATTCGCTTCAGTGGGACTGTACCGCTCTTGTACCATATTACCAGTGCAAGTGCACAGGCTGCAGTGCCTGTGAGCATGGAGCATTGTGGAACAGCTCATCGGTGTGGGTCCAAGATGTCAGATCCTCACTGATCACCTATTAATGACCTATCCTAAGTGTAATGCAGGATCACCATAGTGCAGCTACTGGTGGCAATATGGCGCTCACATGGCCAGGACTGCTCTTCCTTTCCGTTCTCACTGAGTTGTTGCTCGGACACTATCTTCTACAGGTTACCTGGAGTTCCACCAGTGAAGAATGTAAGGACAATGGAATAAAGTTAGACAGGGTTCACACTACCATTGGATTCTGTTATGAAGGTCAAAAAATGTTTAAAAAAAAGGACACTTATCACAACGGACACAAACGGACACTAACTGATGGCTATCAATTGCTCTCCGTTATGAGTGCATTGGCCATAGACTTCAATGTTAAAAATATAACGGACACTCGCCATCTGTTTTTTCTAATGGACAGTAAAGTCCTGCATGTAGGATTCTTTGTCTGAATGGATTGGGTGTACAGACACAAACGGACACAAGTTAAATTCTCATTGAAATGAATGGAAATTTCTTACGGTTCAGCTAGTGCCCGTTGCTAAAATGTTGTAACAGACAATAGCCACGGACACTGCTGACAGCTGACAGTCCTCAACAGAAGTGTGAATGCCCCCTTAGATAAAATTATGTTGAAAAATACAGCAAATGTATCATCTAGCATGAACCTTTTTTTATCAACTTGGAGCATTATAGAGAGTCTGGTCAGTGTTGTCTAAATATTAGGCAGGTTTAGTAAATCCGCCCCACAATATTTGTTCGTATAAGCTGGCAGTGACCACTACCCATTAATACAAGATAGCTACTTCAGTTATCATTGACAGCCTTCAGTACTAGATCGGTAGCTCTAAGTGACTTATTGCATTAGTACACATTGTTTAGTGAATATATCATCGCCGAGTTGTCTTCATTGTTAGTTTTGACAATTAGAGATGAGCGAACACTGTTCGGATCAGCCGATCCAAACAGCACGCTCCCTATAAAAGAATGGAAGCACCTGTGACGCTGACTTTGCCGGCGGCCGGCCGCTTAACCCCCCGCATGCTGGCCACTTCCATTCATTTCTATGGGAGCGTGCTGTTCGGAACGGCTGTTCCGAACAGTGTTCGCTCATCTCTATTGACAATCACTGAATCGTGATTGTCACCAGTATATGTTATTCTCCTCAGCCATCTGTGACCGGCCTCTAATGCATGCTCTTCCAATGAACTCTCAATTATAGGTCTATTTTAGCCATCAGTGTCAGGTAGCCATCAGGTTTGCTACTTCTCTTCTTCAGAGACAAGTCGCCATTAGCACTGGGCTCCTGGGTTCAAATCTGACAAAAGGCACCATCTACATGTTCTTATGTTCTCCTTGAGATTTTATGGATTTCCTTTAAGTTCTTCTGTTTCCTCCCAGAGTTCGAAAACCAAAACTATAGATATATTAAGGGCCCGTTCACACGGAGTATACGCGCGTGTATTTTGGCAAAATACACGTGTAAAAATAAGACTCCCATTGATTTCAATGACATTTTACACGTGTATTTTGATGTGTATTTTGACGTGTTTTTTTACATGTGTAAAAAAATGTAATTGAAGTCAATGGGAGTCTTATTTTTACACGTGTATTTTGCCAATATACACGCGCATTTACTCTGTGTGAACAGGCCCTAATTATGTGGAATCCGGTTGCGGCTTGTGGTCTCCTCAATATAGTTAACCCTTTCAATTAAAAAAGAAGCTATAACCATAAATAAATGAGAATATACTGAATATTTACCAGTCATACATTACCGCTTTCCATTTAATCAATTCAGATGCCGTTCCTCTCTATAATACCTGATACCCAGAAGATGCGTCATATAAACAGTTGTGTGACTTGTCTATGACTTACTGTCACACAACTTTTTTAGAGCTGTTGCCATAGCCCAGATGGAGGGAACCGGAGGATGGGACTAGTAGTGGCAATAACTGTGTCAACTCCTAGGCAGAGTGCCCTGAAAAAATCTCCTCCAGCACACATTCTAAGCCAGACACCAACGAGGGGGGTCTGAGTGCTACCGGATGGTGGTGGTCGTAGTTCCCACAGAACGCTTCCAGATGGAGATCGGTCCTCTCTTACCATGTTCCAGTGTGATAGTGTTTGGAAGGGCCCTAATGGTAATGGCAGGAATGACTCAGGAGGCAGTAATACAGTGAAACAGGATGAACTTTACTGTGTCTACTGTAAACTGTGACCCTTGCAGCTTCCCGATGGGGATATTAGTCTTCCAACTCACTAAGGTATGCCCAGAATGGAAGATGAGGGATGCCCAGATCAAATGGTAGTTAAATGCCTTGTACTCCACTCCAACAATTCTCTCAGTATCTTAGTCCATATCACAACCCCTGGCAGGCAAGACTCCTTCTCTGCTCCTGGCACACTGTCTGGTAGAAGACAGACTCATAGCTGATTTTAACAAGGCCTTGGGCTGTAATCTTCTCCCTCAGTGGCTGAATAGAAACCACAGGGCACAGAATGACAGTACCAACATTCACTGTAAACCACTGACTGCTCACTACTGAGGCCCAAATGGTTCTGGAAAGGGTAAAAGTCTCCAAAACCCCACCCATAACAATAAAACATACATAAAACATATGACATAACCAGAGGCACCAAACATAAAGATAATAAAAGTAGTGACACTCTAGGGTGCTGTACTGTGCACTACACTTAGCTATGGTAAAAAAAAGTCACATGCAAAGCCATAGAGATTCTTGTAATTTTTTTTTTGCATGAATATGATGTCCCTGTGTAGTTCTAGCCTTATGCCTGTGGTTTATAAACACAGTCAAGTCATAGACATGTTGACTGGGAGTTGCTTTTGCATGTGACTTCTATTAAAGTCTATGAATCAAGAATCAAAGAAGCTTTATTGGCACATCCGAATAGATATTTTGCATTGCCAAAGCAAGTAGTGTGTGTGTGTGTGTGTGTGAGAGTTTGGATTAGTGGGGAGGGTGGTATGGGGGTGGGGCAGGCGTAGGGTGGAGCGATGTGTGAATGAGTGGGTGATTTGGGCTATAATATTCCTTGGGGTCTCATCTTCTCCTCTTCCCCTATGATGCAACCTGTGACCAAAGTCAAATAAGCTCTGTGACTGTCATCTTTTCATGATGTAATGCAATGTTGCAATGTGACACCATAGAAATCTATTGGAATTATGATTGCACAATTATTGAATGATTTTATGTTGCATAGCCTTAGGAAACTATGATTTCCCTTTCATTACCAATTTATTTAATGTTAATTAACATGCTACAAGTATATTTGGTAAGGTAAATGAGTGTTTATCCTATATGTGTCCTGTATTGTAATGAGATACAAGTGCCGTCTACATGTTTTATCAACATTGTGTTCTTATTAAGTAGAAAAACCTTTCTTTAACCACATGATAAAGAGAACAGCAATAATATATTAGCGGTACATGATACCGGCGAGCTGAGTGCAAGAGGAATGTTCAGTAATTGTATATAATTGGCCCCCTATCTTCCCCTGACTATGGCTTGTGAACAGGTTTACCTAAGGATAAGGCACTTGATCTGTATACATGAGAGCTGAGATTATACGGTACAACATGTTTTTGTAATACCGCATGACCAAATGGCCTCAGACAAATGCAGCAGAAACCTTTCCAACAAAATGTATCATGTTCGGTACAGAATGTGTTGCAGAAAGTTTAGATCATGGACTTTAGGTCTTGGCAAAGGTAAAGTAGTGATCTTGGAGATTCTGATGATAGCTTTTTGGGTTTATGAATTATTGTATGAGTGTCTAGGGGAATGGTTTTGCTTTCTTGGTGACATTCAGTTTTTCGCTCCTACTAAATAGGTTAGTGAGGCTTAGAGAGCTGGTAATATATACAGATCAGTGAAGGCAGCAAGAAAATCGTAATTTAATTTCATTAATTTGATTTCATTTAGAATAATTGCATAGATTATTTTCCGACAGTGACTTTAAAACTTTGCATAACATTGTATTTGTGTGCAAATCAGTGACACAATGACATACATGTGCACACGTCCCTATGCTCCATTGTACTCCATCAGGTTTTTAATTATGGTTTGCATCTCAAGAAATCATAATGATATTAATAATTATTAGCAGAGATGAGCGAGTAGTGAGACATTCGATATTCGATTCGAGTAGACCCTCAATATTCGACTGTTCGACCGAATATCGAATCCCATTATAGTCTATGGGGAAAAAATGCTCGTTCCAGGGGAAACCACAATTTGACTAAGGAGAGTCACCAATTCCACAATGACACCTCAACCTTACACCAGCAGTGTTTTAGTTTTTGGCCCTTTGAGTGAGTTGAGCCTTTAACCAGCAGTGTTTTAGTTTTTGGCCCTTGGGGTGAGCCGTAAAACATTAATTTTCAGGCCCTTGGGGTGAGCCCTAAAACATTATTTGCCCTAAAACATTAATGGGGTTACTTTAATTATTTTTTAACGGTGATGGTGGTGGTTTTGGAGGAGGAGGAGGAGAATGAGGAACTTGTGAACTGGCACAAACACATGGAACGGTGTCTCATCATTAGTACTGTTGATGGGACATGCTGGTCGCGGGGCCACAATATCTGCTATCCATCCTAGCATAGGTTCCTGGTGCTCGGGCCTCGTCAGCGGGGTACCCTGCACCCTGCTTGACATTGTGGCACTGCTGGCTGCCCCTCTCCAGTAGCTAATTGGATCCGCAGTAGCTCGACTGCGGCCTGGATCCCCAGCTGCATTTCCACGTCCCCATCCTCATCTCCGTCCCTTTGTGTTAATGACGAGGGGCACTGCTGGCTGCCCCTCTCCACTAGCCATTGGATCCGCAGTAGCTCAACTGTGGCCTGGATCCCCAGCAGGATTTCCTCGTCCCCGTCCCTTTGTGCTACCCTGACACATTTTCCGATGTGTTCAGGTGACAGTATGAAACTTTATTCTCACCCCTATGGGACACTTGTAATCAATTTGAGCCCTATAAAGGGCATTTGTGAAGTTTTGGCAGGTTGAGTGTGTATACAGTTCAGTATATATCCTCTTCCTGCAGTGTAGCTCTGAAAAGAGCTTTTTGTTTTCAGCTTTCCTGCCTAGCAGAAGCTAATCGCTATCTGACCCTCACTACGATGTCTCTCCTTATCTCACCAAACCGCATCTGACACGAATATGGCTGCCACTATTCTTATAAATCCAAGGTCACTTGATTTAGCCAGCCAATGAATTTTTCCTATTTTTTTTCGATGCCTACATTTTCCTTTTTTCTGTCCCACGTTCCCTGCAAAGTTATTGGTGCACAAAAAGCACCAGGGAAGGTGGGAGGGGATACAAATTTTTACTGTGTCTACCATGTGGTATTCAATCAAAATCAAATATGTTGAATACCGTAATATTCAATCGAATACCTACTCGATCGAACGGTATTCGCTCATCTCTAAATATTAGTATAGCTAAGGATTCATGAACATTGCTATATAACAGATCTGTGTTTGATCCATATTAGGGGGCTATAATATCCTTTGTTGTTGTTGTTCAACCTCGTTTAATGAAAGAAAAACCAACAATGGTCACAGAAATAACTTGAATCTGACAAAAGTAATAATAAATAAAAATTCTATGAAAATGAACAAATGAAAGTCAGACATTGCTTTTCGCTTCAACAGAATTTTTAAAAAATAACTCATGAAACAGACCTGGACAGAAATGATGGTTCCTGTAACTTAATATTTTGTTGCACAACCTTTTGAGGCAAAAGGTTCCTGTAACTGACAATGAGACTTCTGCCCCTCTCAGCAGGTATTTTGGGCCCTTCCTCATGAACAAACTGCTCCAGGTGTCTCAGGTATTGACGGTACTTTTTCCAGACGACATGTTTCAGCTCCTTCCAAAGATGCTGAATAGGATTTAGGTCAGGGCTCATAGAAGGCCACTTCAGAATAGTCCAATTGTTTCCTCTTAGCCGTTCTTGGGTGTTTTTAGCCGTATGTTTTGGGTCACTATCCTATTACAAGACCCATGACCAACGACTGAAACCAAGCTTTCTGACACTGGGTAGCACATTTATCTCCAGAATCCCTTGATGGTCTTGAGATTTCATTGTACCCTGCACAGATTCAAGACACCCTGTGGCAGATGCCATAAAGCAGTCCCAGAACATAA
Source organism: Leptodactylus fuscus (assembly GCF_031893055.1). Lineage (NCBI taxonomy): Eukaryota > Metazoa > Chordata > Amphibia > Anura > Leptodactylidae > Leptodactylus > Leptodactylus fuscus. The sequence continues at coordinate 39,082,590 of NC_134266.1, read as the reverse complement.
CAGAGCCTCCTCCATGTTTCACAGTAGGGACAGTGTTCTTTTCAAGATAGGCTTCATTTTTCTGTCTGTGAACATAGAGCCGTTGTGCCTTGCCCAAAAGTTTGATTTTTGTCTCATCTGTCCATAGGACATTCTCCCAGAAACTTTTTGGCTTTTCACCATTTAGCATGGTTATCATTACTTTTGTCATATTCAAGTTATTTCTGTGACCATTGTGGGTTTTTCTTTCTTTAAACGAGGGGTACCAAAAATTTTGTCCACGTGTAGTGGTTTAGATGCGGCATACTCTTGCTGTTTTTATTGCTATCCCTTTGGAAGACGATTCTTTTAAGTTACTCTAGGTTCATACCTGCACCTGCTTTCCATTTTTTGGGAACCCAAAAAACAGAAACCCAATCTGTCTAAAAAGTAGTTACCCATGGAAACACATGAACCCCATAGACTATAATGGGGTCCGCCAGGTTTTTGTCTGGTTTCCACCCTCCACCCAAAAGACATATAGAGAAAAGTCCAGCATGCACGACTTTTCTCTCTGCATTTGTCAAGCAGATTGGGGGACAGAATCCCTGAACGGAATCCAACCTAGCCTTAGCACCAACATGGATTGTCATGCATGTCCAGATGATGTTGCCATAAGACATCACTCTATATACTAGTGTATGTGACTTCATTGCAGCTGGATTGAGGAATCTGTTTGTTAGGCTTAGGATACGCTCACTACTGTCATAGGAGACTATTACTCTGATCTGTCATAACCCGTTTAAGGACAAAAACCATGATGGTAATGTGAACAGAATCCTATATGGGAAGATAGTAACAGGACAGTTATTAGGATGGTCTTACATTTACCAGGCACCATCTATTATTCTATTTATTATTACAATAATTGGTAATATAGCATATTAGATTACATACAGTGTGTAGGCAGCCATTTTTTTTGCATGAAACAATAGGAATCTATATGTAGGAGTGTATATAAGGCTATAAACATACTTTATACTGGAAGACTGAACTCGGAGAATATTATGTCCTAATCTAATAGATGTATGATGAGGGATATTGAGCGTGATAGTGCAATGTCCTCCTATTCACAGACTTCATCTGCCTGGTAAATCAGGTGACTTGATTAGATGCAATTTAGTTAATAATCGTCTCGCCTCATCATTGCACCCCAATGGATGTTACATACTACCGCCTCTACTTACAAATGCTTCTGGGATGAGCAATGAATGGTAGACAAAAAAAATCAGATGTTCTCAATCAAACAAGATGGAGCTAATGGGAAATTTTGTATTACAATTATACGTATTGTTCTCATAGGGAGAGAACTAATAGATCTCTGCAGCTACTTCAGTGGTGGAGTGTCCGACAAGGCTTGGCATCTGTTTCCTTTGTGAGTACATATATCTGACTTCCCTGGGTGATCACATCTGTTGGCAGCAGACTATAGATGTGTATAGCTGGTGTCATTTTTGATTGTTCTCATCATTACAGCATCCAATAACTATTAGTAGTAATATATAGAGATGAGCGAACACTAAAATGTTCGAGGTTCGAAATTCGATTCGAACAGCCGCTCACTGTTCGAGTGTTCGAATGGGTTTCGAACCCCATTATAGTCTATGGGGAACATAAACTCGTTAAGGGGGAAACCCAAATTCGTGTCTGGAGGGTCACCAAGTCCACTATGACACCCCAGGAAATGATACCAACACCCTGGAATGACACTGGGACAGCAGCGGAAGCATGTCTGGGGGCATAAAAGTCACTTTATTTCATGGAAATCCCTGTCAGTTTGCGATTTTCGCAAGCTAACTTTTCCCCATAGAAATGCATTGGCCAGTGCTGATTGGCCAGAGTACGGAACTCGACCAATCAGCGCTGGCTCTGCTGGAGGAGGCGGAGTCTAAGATAGCTCCACACCAGTCTCCATTCAGGTCCGACCTTAGACTCCGCCTCCTCCGGCAGAGCCAGCGCTGATTGGCCGAAGGCTGGCCAATGCATTCCTATGCGAATGCAGACTTAGCAGTGCTGAGTCAGTTTTGCTCAACTACACATCTGATGCACACTCGGCACTGCTACATCAGATGTAGCAATCTGATGTAGCAGAGCCGAGGGTGCACTAGAACCCCTGTGCAAACTCAGTTCACGCTAATAGAATGCATTGGCCAGCGCTGATTGGCCAATGCATTCTATTAGCCCGATGAAGTAGAGCTGAATGTGTGTGCTAAGCACACACATTCAGCACTGCTTCATCAAGCCAATACAATGCATTAGCCAGTGCTGATTGGCCAGAGTACGGAATTCGGCCAATCAGCGCTGGCTCTGCCGGAGGAGGCGGAGTCTAAGGTCGGACCTGAATGGAGACTGGTGTGGAGCGATCTTAGACTCCGCCTCCTCCAGCAGAGCCAGCGCTGATTGGTCGAGTTCCGTACTCTGGCCAATCAGCGCTGGCCAATGCATTCTATTAGCCCGATGAAGTAGAGCTGAATGTGTGTGCTTAGCACACACATTCAGCTCTACTTCATCAGGCTAATAGAATACATTGGCCAATCAGCGCTGGCCAATGCATTCTATTAGCTTGATGAAGCAGAGTGTGCACAAGGGTTCAAGCGCACCCTCGGCTCTGATGTAGCAGAGCTGAGGGTGCACAAGGGTTCAAGTGCACCCTCGGCTCTCCTACATCAGAGCCGAGGGTGCGCTTGAACCCTTGTGCAGCCTCGGCTCTGCTACATCAGAGCCGAGGGTGCGCTTGAACCCTTGTGCACACTCTGCTTCATCAAGCTAATAGAATGCATTGGCCAGCACTGATTGGCCAGAGTACGGAATTCGGCCAATCAGCGCTGGCCAATGCATCCCTATGGGAAAAAGTTTATCTCACAAAAATCACAATTACACACCCGATAGAGCCCCAAAAAGTTATTTTTAATAACATTCCCCCCTAAATAAAGGTTATCCCTAGCTATCCCTGCCTGTACAGCTATCCCTGTCTCATAGTCACAAAGTTCACATTCTCATATGACCCGGATTTGAAATCCACTATTCGTCTAAAATGGAGGTCACCTGATTTCGGCAGCCAATGACTTTTTCCAATTTTTTTCAATGCCCCCAGTGTCGTAGTTCCTGTCCCACCTCCCCTGCGCTGTTATTGGTGCAAAAAAGGCGCCAGGGAAGGTGGGAGGGGAATCGAATTTTGGCGCACTTTACCACGTGGTGTTCGATTCGATTCGAACATGGCGAACACCCTGATATCCGATCGAACATGTGTTCGATAGAACACTGTTCGCTCATCTCTAGTAATATATCCATCTGCTGCCTTTTGAGGTCATAAGACAGAGTTGCTTTCCTATTCCGGTGTAGTCTTGGTTAAATCGCACATGGGTGCCAGACAAGGCTTAGTTCCCTTTTGGTCCTAGCAGTCTTGATATATGAAGAATATTATATTTCTACAGTAGGTTACTTTGTGCCTGGATGGTAATGTCTGTCTACCAGCTTGGCGAGCCAGCTGCGTCACCATTTCATGCTGTTGCTCTAATCTCATCGTATTATTTGATCTTTCTCTACAAAGGAAATGTGCAATATCCTCGTGAGCACTTGTGAAAAACCTCATACGGCCGCCACTGATATTAATTACAGTTGCGACGTCTGGATCTGCTCTAAGACCCCAATGGAGAAAAGGGTTAATTCTCTTTTGTGCTATTTCTTAGAAACTCATAGGCATGACAAGTAGCCCGCTGTGTCCACGCCCTGCACAGGCTCCCCCTTGCTCACAGGCAACAGCAGGCAGATGCTGACTTAGTCCTTGGAGTTAAAATCAGTGTACTAGTTTCTATGGACACAGCAACTGATCTGCAGCTCTTTGCATTCCCAAAGTGGAGACATAATAAAGAATAAATGCTGGAATGGGCTCTGGGTGATTAGCTCCGAATTACCATGTGCATAATTTAAAACAATTTAAATAGCTATTGCCGCATTCACATTAGACCTGTTGGAGATGTCTCGTATCAGTATTATTTATTTATTTTACATACTTTTATCCCCGAGAAACAGTTTGACAATTCCTATCCCATATTACACACAGGGCGGTTTATTACTTACACGGAGAGCGCTCTCTGCTCTCTGAGATTTCTAACTTGTCCTAAAATTAGGACTTCTACACAGTCTACCGATTAAGTATTTGGACACCAATGCAAATGAAGATATCTGCGGTTGTGAGGTACGGCACGCCTTGGTCCCAGTGCATGGTAAACTCAATGCCGATGCCTATTGCACTATTTTAGATAACAGTGTGCTTCCTACATTATGGCGGATCTATGGCTCGGACCAATGTTACTTCCAGGATGACAACGCCAGCTGTCATGTAGCGAGGTCTACCATGGCTTGGTACAGTGACAATCAGGTTACCCAACTGGACTGGCCTGCCCAGAGCTCAGACTTGAACCCTATTGAGCACCTCTGTGATGATTTGGATCACCAAACTAAGGGGTGCAGCAGCAGACCAAAATCGGTGAAAGAACTTACCTGTCTTCTCCAAGTCGAATGGAATAAAACACCACTAGCCGTCATACAAGGACTTGTGGAAAGCCCCGGAGGGCTGAGGCTGTATTTGCCGCTCGTGGAGGCTCTACCAACTATTGAATATGAATAAATGTTGTTTTTTTATTCGACCTTAGGTGTCCAAATACTTATTGGTAGACTCTGCATACACAATACAAACCATACGCCAATGTTCTACTTCTCAATGTGTCACTCACAAGTTTGAGACTTGAAACCACTTACGCAATAAATGTCAGGATTCCTATATCCAAAAAAATGATTTTAATGTTTGAGATTGAATTATTATTTTTTGGACGTAACAAAGGTCATAACTTGAAGATTCTAAGCCCCAATTCAAAATATTTACAGGGCTCACCATATCCCATTTATAATGTAGATGGTCAAATTATTGACACTGGTTAAAATGTTGTGTAGTTTGATGTCATGAACCTCTGTTAATTTGAGGCTGAGGCCACACATTACGGAAAAGGAGCCGAAAAAAATGCTGCAATTTATAAAACCAACTAAGTGAATGGCAATTTATGTAATCTCATCCACACGTTCAGGAAAAACGGTGAAAACAATTAATTTTGCCTGCCAAAGTGCTGCATTTTTCCCTTATATGGAGTAAGGAATGGTAAAAATCACAAATGCAGCTGAAAAGCAGTGAAACATTTGCAATATATATATATATATATATATATATATATATATATATATATATATATATATATATATTTATTGTGGGGAAGGTAGCTCAGTAGAAGCAGTGGTGTGGACCCAAACCAGTCAGAGACAGGGACATCGATCAATTTAAAAAACAAACAAAGATAAATAAATAAAACTTTAAGTCAGACACAGGATAGGCAAAATAAAATACAGCCTTAACATCAGGCAAAAAGGCACAACATCCTACTCTTCTGAGCACTAACTAAACAGAAAATACTAACTGTAGCCTACTATCAGCCACATGAATCAACGAAAACAACACCATACCATAACACAAGGTGCTCAGTGTCAGGACAGACCCTGCCACTTCCTCTCCTCTGAGGATCTGCTCTGAAGTGCAGTCTCTGCAGCCTTTTATGACCCAGTAATGAGCCCATGACCCGCACCTGGGGCTGAGGCCTACTTCAGACCCGCACTGGAACACACGCAAGTCAGGAATATGGGGGAGATATACCGTAACTCCAGCACTCTTCCTGTCACCGTCTCACAATATATATGTAACATCTCTGCCTGATCTGGTCTCTGCGCCACCCTCTGCTCGCATGCTTCACTTAGTTACTGAATTTTGTGCCTTTCTTTCTTTTATGTCAAAGAAAAGTTAACTATGACCCCAGTCACCCCAGTCTAAGAAAGTATAATGATAAGTATGGAAATATGCAATACTATGAGAAAATGCAGCAAAGTAAGAATGCTTTCAAAAATAGAACATTTTTGGACAACCTCCTTGCAGAGTTCCTTCATAAACCATGTCCAAGTACACTGTCTACCAACAAGTATTTGGACGCCTGTGGTAGAATAGAAAAACAACATTTATTCCTATCCAATAGTTGGTAGACCCCAGCAGATGCTTCCTTATGGATGCAATTGATCGACACAATACTTCCAGATGCCTGGTGAAACTCCTGGTGTATGTGAGCCATCGGTTGGGTGCGGTTTCTCAGGCCAGCACTCGTCGGTATCTATCTCCCAGTTTCAGGGGTCTGCCGACTTGGGGCACATTCGATAATCACCGTTCACCTTCCACTTCGTAATCACAAAGGCCATTTTCAATTTTGGGTAATTCAGTTCGCATGCTATGCCCCTTTAGGATCAACCATTTCTGTGGTACCCCACAATTACCCCTGTCTCAAAATTGGATAATTCTGCACTTCGTGGCATCTTGCATGTAACTAATTCCAATGCTGTTTCCTATTTAACGGCTGAAGGCGTAACGTACATCATGACCGCAGATACCGTATCTTCATTTGCATGTCCAAACACTTATTGGTAGACAGTGTATTCCGAGAAGAATTGATGCTGTTTTGAAGCCAAACGGTGATGACACCAAATATTGATTGATTTTGTTCACCTCGTATTTTTATTATGTGGTATTTTTTCCACACCTGCCTAAAACATTTGCATATTACTGTATATACCTATAGAAAACATGCATCCGTATATAAGAGTATATAAATTTGTGGGACAACATGTACTTTGTACCATTTAGTATTCCATACAATGTCCTGAGATGCTGGAAAAAAGTTCAGATTGGGGTGGAATTGGAGAAAATCTGAGTTTGTCTTAACTTCCTTATGGACATTGTATTTTTAAAGCTCTCACTGTGCAGCCAGAATCATATGTCACCTATAGTCTATGTTTCATTATGATTCCAGGGATATCATATGTATATAGGTTTTTTTATGGTTTAACCTCGTGAAAAATTCAAAACTTTACGAAAACAAAAGAAATTTCTTGAAGTTTCCTTATTCTGACACCTGAGATGCATAAGGCGCCTTTTTTTACGGGCTAGATGTACTTCTTATTTATACCAGTTTGAGTGTACTAGACATCGATCGCTTTTTATAAGCTTTTTATCCAAATTTTTATGGGAGACAAAACAGCAAAATAAAATAACTGTTTGGGCCATAGCTTTCATTTTTCAAGATCCCTATGAGCATTGAAATCTGTACTGTCATTGGTTTCTATGAGCAACAAAGACAACATTTATTTTTAGGCCGTTTCATAAATTTCTCCCATGAGTCATCTCCGAAATGTTGTTCCCTTTGGTCCTTGAGCGCTCTAAATACTGTCAGGCGGAATGGCTGCTAAGCCGAATCCTATACAGAAGCAGAATTAAAAAAAATATATAAAATCAGAAATGAAAAAACATTAAAAAATTTTTTATGCTATCTAGTTTAGTTAATAAAAATTAGATTATATGTTCCGGCAAGAAATCAACTGATGGTAAATATTCACAATTCTAACTTTTTCAATGGAAGCTTGAACTATTCCTGCTGTCAAAAATATAAGAACCTAAAAATAGTAGAGTGAAAAGAGGAGTCCTAGACGCTGAACAGTCAGCTTTTGTCTTTGTGCTGTTCCTAGTACCTTGAGTGCCTCTGCTATACTGAGTACAGATATGGGGAGGGGGTGAAGTCACAATTAAAATGCTCAGTTCCTCTTAGGGTAAGTTCATACAGAGTTTTTTGAACCAGAATCTGAGGCAGAGGCCGCCTCAGGTTCCGGTCCAAAAGCCGGGTAACTGTGACTGAAAGCTGGTGCACTGCATCGGCATCCAGCCCCGCACTCCGCTCCGGATTAGGCCCAATGAATGGGCCTAGTCGGGAGGAGGGAGTGTCTTCAGGCTGAATCATGAGGCGCGTTGGCCTGAAGAATGAACATTTCGCTTCTTTTTTCCAGGAACTGGAAGTAACGGCTCTCGGAAAAAACTCCTGAGCGGCTCCCATTGATTTCAATGGGAGCCATCTTTTTGGTCAGGATTTTGAGGTGGATACCACCTCAAAATCCTGACCAAAAAACTACGTTTTACCCTTAGGGTGCATTCACACGATGTCTTTTGGCACGTAATGTGGCACGTAGACGCTGCGGGAGCTTTTGCGGGCCATATACGCTCCCATTGTTTTCAATGGGAGCCGGTACCGTATACACGGCGCTATTTTGCGGCTGACGCAAAATCACAGCTGCAAAATAGCGCCGCGTATACGGTCCCGGCTCCCATTGAAATCAATGGGAGCGTATACGACCCGCAAAAGCTCCCGCGGCGTCTACATGGCACATTACGTGCCAAAATACATCGTGTGAACCCGGCCTTACCCTTCTAGGGAATGGGATTGAAAACTGACTGCCGGTTTCCATCTCCTTTCCAGTTTTTCGGGCAGAAAACGGAAACCTGCAAAGCGGAGACCGGGCGCAGGTGTCAACCTGCTCGTAGACATTAAATAAAAAAAGAATTGTTAATTTGTGAATTTAATTTTTATCGGAAAGCACGGACGCCAATTTGAAAAGAATCCTAAAACGGTGTAATGTGATAATAATCAGAATTCCATTATCAGAATAAGCAGAGATGCTTTCCTTTAATTAATCTGTTATACTTGTAATATGTATCCGGCAAATGACACTACAATGGGAGGCTTAAGAGTTAAAAAATGCTGTTTTTAGTCTAGAAAAAAACAGGAATTCCCATACAGCTGACTCCTGTGTAAAATCCTGTTATATTCCAGGATCACGGGAAGATTTGTCTGACTTTTCAGGGCTGTTAAGTAGGTTTCTTTGTGGTTAATTAAAGCCGTATAAAATGTCCGACGTAGTATTTATTAAAGTCTTCGGAGGACCCGCTAAAGATTTGTACAGTCGTCGTTCCTGTGTTTCTAGCAGATATACCAGGGGAGGACTGGCTGAGGGGGTTAAGAGGGTAATTACACCCCAGGCTACTTTTGTTCCTACAGGTGAGGGCCAGATTTAAGCACTTGCATGTCTACAAGTGAAATAATACATGATATGAAAAATACAGATAAGCTATGCTATAAATCCATTCCATCTGCAATGTGACATTTCACAAAATTGCACACAAAATGCAGAAAAATAATACACTAGTTCACAGAAGATAAAGCCTATTTTATCCAGGGAAGACAAATTGAATTGTCACAATTTTCAGCAGGCATGTCATGTTTGAGGGTCTATCTTATGTATACAAAACACTGCCAGGCAGGTAGATCATTTATGTCAGCCTTGTTTAACGTGTATCCTTGAGGGACGGAGAGAAAAACAGAATTTTAGGGCACATCCATGTGCTTTGTGCTTGTGCAGGCTCCTTAGATAGAAGTCGAAACACAGCACCTAATAATAAATCTACAGGCAACCTCTGCCTCCTCCAAAATCTGGGGTAAAATCATTCGGAGAGCGCTGGGTTTCTGATCCAATTTAACCAGTTGATGTAAAAGTAAAATACTAGACAATAGAGATGAGCGAACAGTAAAATGTTCGAGGTTCGATATTCGTTTCGAGTAGCCCCTCAATATTCGACTACTCTAATCGAATATCGAGCCCTATTATAGTCTATGGGGCAAAATGCTTGTTTCAGGGGTAGGCAACGTTCGATCAAATTATACTTACCAAGTCCACGAGTGAGGGTCGGGCTAGATCCTCCGAGCAGTCTTCTCCTTGCAGCGTCCCCGCGGCGTCTTCCGGCTCTGAATTCACTCTGCCAGGCATCGGGCCTGGGCAGAGCCGACTGCGCATGCCTGCACTACAAGTGAACATGCGCAGTCGGCTCTGCCCAGGCCCGATGCCTGGCAGAGTAAATGAAGAGCCGGAAGACGCCGCGGGGAAGCTGCACGGAGAAGACTTCTAAAGGTAGGAGAAGAACCAGCATTGATTGGCCGACTGTATAGCATTCGGCCAATCAATGCTGGTTTTGCATCGAACTTTTACATTCAAACAGCGAGTGGTACTCGATTGAGTACGAGTATTTTGAATACCATAGTACTCGATCGAATACCTACTCGATCGAGTACTACTCGCTCATCTCTACTAGACAACAAGCTACTACAGGAAAATGTGTGTGCCCAGTTTTAACAATTGCAAATGGGACCAGAATGAATTTTACTGGTGGCCCTAGGCCTCAAGCCTGGCCGTATTTCCAGTACTATGATATTTATAACCTAAAGATAAGACTTTACTGACAGTCAGTCTAATTAACTAATGCAATTTTGTATGAATCCGCTTTGACACAATAACACATACTAAAAGGCTACATTCCCCCAACCCAACAAATTGACAACACATGCACACAAAGACACAAATAGGATAGTTAGCATATCCCTTTGTGTTAACTTATTACCAATCAAGTTGCTTTCAGAAAACTGCCTGAGGCTGAGGCCCCACGTTGCAGATTTTGTTGCGGTTTTTTGAGCCAAAGTCAAGAGTGCAATGAAAAATGTAAAGGATGTTCTGATTCATCCTTCTCTTAAATCCACTCCTGGCTTTGGCTCAAAAAAACGCAACAAAATCTGCAACAAAAAAAGCTGCATTTTCGTAACGTGGGGCTTCAGCCTAAGGCTGCAGCCCCGCATGGCAAAATACCGTGCTTCACCCCGGCTGAAATGCTGCAGAAAAAAAGCACAGCGTTTTACAGTCACAGCAAAGTGGATGGGATTCTAGCGAATCCAATGTCCACTTTGCGGTAAAATATGCGGTGCAGACATGCAGAGATTTCCAAAACCGTTGCAGGACAGCAAGAAATAGCAGTCCTGGCAGCCCCATAGCAGTGAATGAAGCACCGGTCACATTATGGCTCTTCATTGAAAGAGAAAATTTCGTAGAACCTTCTGTTCCTGTTCTACTGATTGTTGGGTGTCTGACAGATGGGTCCCCAGTGATCAGGAACCATAGAATGAGTATCTGTAATGCTACATCCACTTTAAGTTAATGTAGGGAATTGCCTAATTTGGTCTAAAATAGTTGTACAGTATCACTTCTAGGTTTAAGTCATTTTGTCCAACCAGCTTGACATGGGGATGTGCCTTAGAGGATAAGAGGGTGTAGTTTTATTAAAAAAAAAAAAAAAAAAAAGAAATTGTGCCAAAATTTTGGTATACACTGTCTACCAATAAGTATTTGGACACCAAGTAAAGTTCTGCAGAGGTGGAGTTATGGTCTGGGGGAGTTTCTCCTGGTATGGGCTGAGACCCTTGGTCCCAGTACATGGTAAACTCAACGCCGACGCCTATTGCACTATTTTAGATAACAGTGTGCTTCCTACATTATGGCAGTTCTATGGGTCGGACCAATGTTACTTCCAGGATGACAACGCCAGCTGTCATGTAGCGAGGTCTACCATGGCTTGGTACAGTGACAATCAGGTTACCTGACTGGACTGGCCTGCCCAGAGCCCAGACTTGAACCCTATCGAGCACCTCTGGGATGAGTTGGATCACCGAACTAAGGGGTGAAAAAATTTACCTTTCTTCTCCAAGCTGAATGGAATAAAATACCACTAGTCATCATACAAGGACTTGTGGAAAGCCCTGGAGGGTGGAGGCTGTAATTGCCGCTCGGACCACAGATGTCCAAATACTTATTGGTAGACAGTGTAAAACACTGGTACAAAGTAAGTCAACTAATAGGTGGTACAAACTTAGACCATCTAAAGATGCACCAGACAAACTTGTCATCCAGCATCGGCTACTATGATAAATCTGGAGCATTTTTAGACAAAGTTTACAAACCTATTAGTAAATGTTGGCCAACATGTATTGAAGATATTAGAATTATATTCAATCACTGCACTGAGTAGTACAATGCTGCCATATTTATCTATCCAGGTATATGACAACATGGTGAGAAATAGGGAACCCATATCTTGCGCACACAGAACTGGTGTACATGTGCTTTACTGGTGTACGTGAGTGTGGTTTCTTCAACAGCACTTGAAGTCAATCAGCCTAATTCATGACGATGGCTACTCGTGAACGTAAAAGTGTATATTTCATAACATGTCATGCCATATAAAACATTTAAGGTCATGTTTGTTGCTAATTTCTGATTTTTCTCCATATGACTGGAGTAGGAGACAGGCTTGCTCTGCTGGATCATTGATTAGTACCGTAGATTATTGGGACGGAATTCATGGTCAAGTCTGAGTCCCGTTCGATAAGAACATCTGCATGATGGCCAAATACTGCAACTAGAGGGCACAATTGCACTGACTAATTTCCAACCTAGAGTACTACTTTAGGGACTAGAAGTGACTCCTTAGTCTTAACTTAGACAACTGTTTCTTTTTTTCAAAATGGACTATATTGCCTCCCGACTGTAACCTATGTAGCAACATAGTAAAGGGTGTTTATCTGGACATAGAAATACTTTTTCGCTCAGCAATACTGTTATTATATGACATGATCCAAAAATCTTGTGACTCAGATGTTAGAATATGTTCATAGTTATGAAGAGGTGGTTCCTTAAGATGACACAGATATCCTACTTTTTTTTTAAGCCCTGTGACAATGTATTTGAAGGCCAGCGAGGGGCTGTGTTCATAGGAATATTTGACAAGAAGAAATAGATAACCAAGAATTATAGATATCAGGACATTGGGGAAGTCGCTTGAAAAACAGAACACGTGGACGTAGAACCTGTCACGTTGAAGATGCAGTCTGATCTGTGGCCAATATGTTATAGAACCGGAGGAGCTGAGCAGGTTTATATCTAGTTTTATATACTGTGTAAGTTGTCTTTTATCATGAGCTTGAGTCCAGTGACTGGCTCTACTCAGTGCCGCACCTCCCATGAGGCAACCTGAAGCAACCGCTTCAGGCGGCGCTATGCCAGGGCCCCGGGGAGGGTGCTATTTTTGTTTACCTAAGCCAGTCCCAGACAAGCTGTCCTGGACTGGCTTAGTGTCACCGTCACCGAGTGGTGGATTGGGGAGGCCGCTGGAGCAGCTCCAGCAGCCTCCCCTCACTTTCAGGCAGAGAGCAGGTCCTCTCCCTGCCTGCTCTCTGCCTGCTAACGCCGCTCCATCACGCCCCCTTCGCTCCGCCCCTTCCCCTCTGCTGCGCCCCCTCCTCCCGGGGGGGGGGGAGCTGCGGCTTTCCGTCGTCCGCCTCGGGCGGTGAAAAAGGTAGGCTCACCCCTGGCTCTACTGAGTTGCTGGCAGCTGTTGCTGTGACTACACCCCTCAGGGACTATCAGTAGCAAATTTTTCCCTCTAGCTGATTTTTTTTTAGCTAGAGGGAAAAAGAAGCAAACCACACCTATCTTTGGTTAAAGCCCCACATTGCGGAAATGCAGCTTTTTTTTGTTTTTTTTGAGCCAAAGTCAGGATTGAGCAGAAGGTAGATGTTTAAAAGCTTCCTATATATTTCCCATTCCTTTTGTAGCCATTCTTGGCTTTGGCTCAAAAAACCGCAACGAAAAAAACTGTTTCCGTAACATGGGGGTTCAGCCTTCAGGTGCATTCCACCTTGAAAAACCAATTGAGGCTGAAGCCCCACGTTGCGGAAACACAGATTTTTTTTTTTGTTGCATATGTTGTAGCCGTTTTTTGAGCCAAAGCCATCATTGTCTACAAAGGGAACAGGAAATATTGAGGTGGGTCTTCTGCTCAAACTAGTCCTGGCTTTGGCTCATAAAAACGCAACAAAATCTGCAATAAAAAAAATCTGCTTTTCCGCAACGTGGGGCCTCAGCCTGAAATCGATGGAGGTGGAAGAAACGTGATGCTGTTTTTGATGTAGTTTTTTTTTTTAAAGAGGAGTTTTCAGGTCCCTACAGTATCCTGGAGCGAAAAAAAGTGGCAAAAATTGCGACAAAAATGCATCATGTAAAAAACGCATCCTAATTCCTGAGGCTAAGGCCCCATGGGACGATCCACAGCGGTAAAGCACTGCAGTGGGAACGCATCACGGTTCTTCCAGCTGTGCTTTGAACAGAAAGTTCGCAGTGTCTTCCTCTGTGGACATTTTTTTAATTTTTTTTTTTTGAATGTAGATTGTGAACCCCCATACAGGGCTCATAATGTACATTTTTTTGTTTTTTCCTATCAGTATGTCTTTGGAGTATGGGAGGAAATCCACTCAATCACAGGGAGAACATACAAACTCCTTGCAGATGTTGTTCCTGGTGGGATTCAAACTTAGGACTCCAGTGCTGCAAGGCTGCTGTGCTAACCACTGAGCCACCGTGTTGCCCCGCTCTGCGGACTTTCTGTTACGATTATATCTATGGGAAAGCCGCTGGCATTTCTGTAGATATAATTGACATGCTGCAATTTCCAAAACTACGCTGGTTTTGGAAATCGCAGTGTGTTCGCTCTACGGATTTTACCGCAAAGTGGGCATGGGATTCGCATCAATCCCATCCACTTTGCTGTTTCTGCAATTTTTCCCTCGGCATTTCCATTGCGGGCAAATTGTGGCGTTTCCGGCCCGTGGGACCCCGGCCTGAATCAGATTTTTTCGGCCTACAAACACATATCCCAGTACAGACTCATTTCTCACAAAACTACATATCAACCTACTCAGCTCCTCTTGCTCTATAACATGCCACCCTTCCAACACAACAAGTTCCTTTTCCGTAGACACACATAGGTGATTGTCTAAGCAATGTAAGGGTCAGTGATATCTGGAAAATATAAGATAACAATAGACACATCATAGATCATTTACGGGGAAAGATCACTCTTTTCCTAACACAATATCGCCGCTGATTCTCACGGCTTCTTCTCATCATTTTGCTTCTCCTATTGCACATCCACAGTGATGTCTACAGTAAACACATGGATTTCTTTCTCTCTTAATGCCTTCCAGGAAATGCTGTAGAAGATTGAATATTATGCATCGCCGGCCTTCACTCACGGCAGAGCCAGCCCTTGAAATGCTTCTAAATAGATCTTAAATTATGTAACACCACTTTTAAAACAACAAGAGACATACCACAAGAGCGAGCATTGCTTCTATAATGAAACCTCGGGTTCCTTCTCAATACAAATAGCTAAAGTCAGCAAAGAACGTCATCATCTGCCAAGGCTGGGCTGGAACCCTGTGACCTGATATGTCTGTTTGGCGCTTTAGATTATAGCATTGGGAGCCTGACACAGCTATTCATCATAGTCTCCCATGTGTGAGCCTCCTGTGCAACTTAGAAGCCATAAAAAGGGCTACATTTTGATTTATTTCAAATTATGTTTTACACTGGTGGGAAAAAAGCTATTCATCATTCTCATGCTATTTTTAACATTTCTGCTTTTAAAGTGTTCCTCCTGTTTCCATTTGAGTGGAAAATCAAGTCAAATTTACTAAGAAATGCAATCCAGCAATATGGTTCATAGTCATTGTTCCGTATCTATAGCCCAGTTCACACTATGCTTTACTGTATATAAGTGCACCCTTTATCTGTAAAGTCTTGTCTCAGCGTTTTTACCACAAGGATCTAAACAGATATACTAAACACATGCAGAGGCGAGTGCTGATTTATTATATGATCTTACAATACATTGCAAAGTTTATTGTGATAAGAATGAATGAGAAATATTATAGCGTTTTTACAGTCTGTATATCCTGTATATCCACCTGTTGTCTACTCTAGCGGGGTTGGAACACGCGTCAGCTTCTTTGAAGGAAGGGTTATTCATTTGGGTCTACCCTTTAGGCTAAGGCCCCACATTAGGAAACGCAGCTTTATTTTCTTAAATGTAGATTGTGAGCCCCACATAGAGCCCCTCTTTCATCTCCTCACAAATGTGTGTTTTTATATACTGCTAGAAAGCTGATAGTATGCTGAATTCAGTGCACTGTCAGCTTTCCTGGTATGTGACCTGTGGTGTAGATATCGGTGCCGTTAATTTCAGCACTGATATCTCCCCACAGTCAGAAGGGCATTCCTAATAGCTCAGCATCAACACTGGACTGTGAGGAACACAGTCCCTGACTTGTACTGTTAGAGGGGACCTTTCTTACAGCCCAGTGATGATGCTGAGCTGTTATGAATCCCCTTCTGACAGTGGGGAGATATCAGTGCCAAAATTAATAGCGCCAATATCTCCACCACCGGGGCACATACCGAGAAAGCCAACAGTGCACTGAATTCAGAAGTCGGATTTCTAGCGGTATATAAAACTGCACATTCATTAGGGCATTAAAAGTTCTCTTTAAAGAACTCCAATTTGTCATGAAACAAAAATATAATATTGCAACATTCTAGCAAAACCCTTGCCAGGCTGTAACTCACACCACAACTACTGGGTGGCCACATATAGATACATATAGCAAATAAATCTCATCTTACAATATCTTATCTGAGGATGTGCTTAAAATGGAAGCCCATGTTACATGCTTTGATGTTTTTTAAGAGCTGGAGTGTTACTTAGGGTCTATTGGCCCCATGAATGGAGGACCCCGTCTATGGAATCCATATGGAATAACAGGGCATATGAAACTGATCTTTATGAGGCCTTTCAACTTCTGATCGACCTACCAATGCAAAGGGTAAGTAGCAAGTCTCTGTTATTTTATCACATTCGCTCTGGACAAATTTTTTGCTATCTTGGAAACCCCCTTTAAATGTTCGCATGAATTAACAGGTCCTTAAACCACTGTGACAACTTCCCATGCTCTGAGTGAGAAGACAAGTAATGGTCATCGTTAGAATCCATGTCATGTGTATAAATATCATTATGGCGTGCTCAATAAGGAACTAAGCGTGATGAAACACACCGACAACGTCCTATTAGTCAGTGTCACAAAGATGTGAAGTCACACAGCTAAGAATTCGCAATAAAATTATATTGTTAGTGAGAGAACAGGGATTTTTTTGTATGTTTTTTGGTTAAAATTTACCATTTAGATCCTTTATGTTCTGTTTAGTGGAACATGCGGATTCTAGAGCAGCCATTCAGCCGCTTTAACAAAAAGTGAAATAGGAACATAAAACACCTCTAGGCAAAGTAACAAAAAATAATTGCCTTATAAAGCCACCAGCATTATTGTATCACCTTCATGCATCAGGAGATGAATCGGAAAAGTGATTCTCATAGATCTGGTGCTAGACTTTACGATGAAGCACTCTTTATGGAAGGTCTATTCACTTGAAATAAGCCCCCAAATCCCCTTTTGGTTCACAAAATACCTCCATCGGCAGCTGAAGTGGGAAGAGTTAAAAAAAAAATTGGCTGTACTTTAATAGTATTTATCGAGCAAAAACATCACCTGCCAAGTAGGTGTAATGCGGGTTGTAGATCTCCAAGATTCTGGTCTTACAAAACGTAATTAGAAAAGCTTCTTATATATGACATAGGACCAAGGTGAAGAAAACGTGTTGAAATGCCCTTTGGTAAGAAAAGCTACTTTTCTCCAGATTCATGTAATGGGTGGAATCATTCTCTTTCTAAGAATCGGAGAGGGAAGAGTGAACAGGTGAAACAAATAATGACCAGGACGGTGACTAACCTACCCTAAAATTAGCAATGAAGAAAGAGGGGCAGTATTAAAAAGACACACATCTACCAATAGGTAAGAAAGACTTCGCAAACCATGGTGGGCCCCACAAGGTCAGTGGCCACAAGGCAATTGTCCAATCTGTCTCCCAGCTGGCTATGCCTCTTCCTCTTTTGTAAGCTCAGATAAAGTTAAGTTCGTCAGAGTAAGCAAGGTATATGGAATGGGCTTGGTGATGCAAAATTTAGCTGCTGTATGTCCAAGTTTGTAAATGTCATGTATTAGGGGTTATTCTATAGCACTTTGAATATTTATAGCTGTATTCTGCCCTTTAAAAACTACAGGATGAAAAGGCATGAATGATTTTTGCGTAGTACAATATCCCCTTCCACATGTAGAACAAGGCAATAGATACTGTATTTTTAATGTATTTATCACATCTGGCAGTCTCAAAGAACAGAGGACTAGGAAATATTAAATGGAATATTGATGGATCACACTGTTCATCCCATAAAAATGCTGAATGTGTTGCTGCCACCAAGCAACACTTACTTTTGTTGCAGGATTCCAACGAAAACTCAGATCATGTTGACAGACAAGTGACTAAGATTGAATCTGCCGTATATACAAGTTGCATTAAAGAGTTTGTCCAGGAAAATTGTTGATTATTATATAGGCTGGGGGAAGGTGAAAAAAAAATCATACTCACCTGTTCCGGGTCCTCCGGTGTCACAGATATCATTGGTCCCCATCGCAGAATGTAGAGCCTCTATTACTATTCCGAACACAATATTTTTTGATGTATTTATACCAGACCACTGGTAAAAATACATTAATAAATTTCCCCTATAACGCTCTGAGTGATAAAATATCCTTCCTCCAACCAATACTGGAGAGACCAGTGCATAGAAATTAGTACAGGTACCAATGAACTCAATGGAAGGGGTAAACATCTCCTTACGTTGTTACAACTATTGGTTGCTGCAGAAAAATCCAGTGGGTCAATGTTGGGAATTAGTAGGAGTTCATCACTGGACCTATTCCCCCTATAGACCCCATAGTGATCTGGCTACATGGTAAGCATGCCACTGGTTGTCAATCACGCTCACTATTGCTGCCAACAATGTATGGAGGGTTGACAGAAGAAGCTGAGCCTCAATAAATAGAGCAACAGAAGGAATAATAGGTTGACATTACATTAAAATTCCTCTAGACCGAGTCTATATTCATGTTCAGGCAGTAGGAGTGATCATATGATATGGACATGTGACATAATACCACTACATGTCAATAAAACACATAGATCATGTCAAGGATAACTATATAAAGGTTGTGTCATTGACATGCAGTGGTACCGCATGGGGCCATATCCTATTGTATAAGTTGTAAGAAACTACTAACTTAGGCCTGGTTCACATCTGTGTTCGGTATTCCATTCAGAGAGTCCATATGGGAACCCCCCCGAATGGAATACCAAACCCATTGATAAGCGGTGAGATTATGAAAGCACACGGACCCCATAGACTATAATGGGGGTCCTTGTGTTTTCTGCGCGGTGTCTGCATGAGTCATGCGAAGAGGAAAGTAGTTCATTAAGTACTCTCCTCTCCACATGACTCGTACAGACAGTGCGCGGAAAACACACGGACACCATTGTAGTCTATGGGGTCCGTGTGCTTTCATTGCTCACTGCTTGTCAATGTGTTCGGTATTCCGTTCGAGGGGTCCCCATTCAGACTCCCTGAACAGAATACCGAACGCAGATGTGAACCAGGCCTTAGCGTCAGCAGACTCCAAGGAGGGAAACAGATCAAGAAGCTGAGCCAGGAAGAAGCTCTACTAGATGTTTTTTTTTTTTTGTTTGTTTTTTTTTTAAAATGTGGATTGTGAGCCCCACATAGAGCTCACAATGTACATTTTTCCCTATCAGTATGTCTTTTTTTAGAATATGGGATGGAAATCCATGCAAACACGGGGAGAACATGCAAACTCCTTGCAGATGGTTTTTTGCCCTTGGCGGGATTTGAACACCAGGACCCAGCGCTGCAAGGCTGCAGTGCTAACCACTGAGCCACCGTGTGGCCCCTCTCTACTAGATGTTTGTTACAATGGGGTGCCATTTGTTTACAATGTGTTTGGGACACAAAATGTTTTCTGTGTCACAATATTAATTTAGTGATCATAGACTTAAAAGGGGTTGTCTGGGCTAAATTGATCTCTCTAATCTAAGCTAAACACCCCCTCCCACCTTCTAAATTACTTGGTGTATCAAAAATCTATATTTACCTACATCGCTGGGGCGGTCCAGGTACATTTTCCGATTTTCCAGTGACGTTCTATTTCCCCATTTCCGGAAACAGAATGTCACTTATACTAACCCAGCCCCAACCCCATCATACTTACCTTTCTTCTGGGTAGGACTTTCTGGGCATGGGACATCACTTCCAACTAGCTGGCACGCCGGCTCTACTGCTCAGGTGGACGCAGATGTCAAGAGAAGGAGATGCCAAACGCCCAGAAAAAGTGACGTCTCATGCCCAGAAGCAAAACACTGCTAAAGGTATTTGGGTGCACTTATTAACCTATTAATAGCACTAACCAACCATTTTTTTGTACATAATGCAAACAAATCATGTGTTGCTGTTTATTTTGTGTTTACTGAATTTATTTTATGACACTAAATCTATTTTTAAAGTCATAAAAAATTATTTTGTTACACACAATTCAATTTGGCACAGAAAATAGTTTTTGTCTCACAGAATTGATGTCTGTTGGCTGCAGAATCACGCAATACGTCTTGTGCACACTAGGATGCCGCTTGTTCACGTTGTAAACTGGAAACAATAAACCAGTCTATGACATAGAATGATATTTCACCATACAGAATATTATTTTGTGGCACACAATTTTATTTTGTGATCCGCAATTTTGTTATACTAGAGTATTACACACTCAGTTTTCACCATTATGGTGACTGATGTTACTTCCTGCAGCAGAGTTACCGTGTTTCTCCATGTGCCGCTCTCTGACGCCTCCTTGGTGTGTGGGTTCCTTACAGGATTGCATTCTGCAAACATAAGTCGGTTGTCTATTATCTGAGAGAGCTATTGCTTAGATACCTAGTTGGAAGCTTTCATCCTACATCTTAGTAGTTAGCATTATTTTCATGTATGGCAATTTTTCCACTATGCTTTGGAACGTCTTTGACTGCATGATATGTAATGTGATTATGTTGTTTCCCTGGATATTTCTAGCTTATACTCAGTATGTATTGATCCAGTACTATGTGTGGACATCTATATATATATATATATATATATATATATATATATATATATATATATATATATATATATATATATACAGTCCTATGAAAAAGTTTGGGCACCCCTATTAATCTTAATCATTTTTAGCTCTAAATATTTTGGTGTTTGCAACAGCCATTTCAGTTTGATATATCTAATAACTGATGGACACAGTAATATTTCAGGATTGAAATGAGGTTTATTGTACTAACAGAAAATGTGCAATATGCATTAAACCAAAATTTGACCGGTGCAAAAGTATGGGCACCCTTATCATTTTATTGATTTGAATACTCCTAACTACTTTTTACTGACTTACTGAAGCACAAAATTGGTTTTGTAACCTCAGTGAGCTTTGAACTTCATAGCCAGATGTATCCAATCATAAGAAAAGGTATTTAAGGTGGCCAATTGCAAGTTGTTCTACTATTTGAATCTCCTCTGAAGAGTGGCATCATGGGCTACTCAAAACAACTCTCAAATGATCTGAAAACAAAGATTGTTCAACATAGTTGTTCAGCGGAAGGATACAAAAAGCTGTCTCAGAGATTTAACCTGTCAGTTTCCACTGTGAGGAACATAGTAAGGAAATGGAAGACCACAGGGACAGTTCTTGTTAAGCCCAGAAGTGGCAGGCCAAGAAAAATATCAGAAAGGCAGAGAAGAAGAATGGTGAGAACAGTCAAGGACAATCCACAGACCACCTCCAAAGAGCTGCAGCATCATCTTGCTGCAGATGGTGTCCCTGTGCATCGGTCAACTATACAGCGCACTTTGCACAAATAGAAGCTGTATGGGAGAGTGATGAGAAAGAAGCCGTTTCTGCACGTACGCCACAAATAGAGTTGCCTGAGGTATGAAAAAGCACATTTGGAGAAGCCAACTTCATTTTGGAAACAAAAATTGAGTTGTTTGGTTATAAAAAAAGGCGTTATGCATGGCGTCCAAAAAGAAACAGCATTCCAAGAAAAACACATGCTACCCACTGTAAAATTTGGTGGAGGTTCCATCATGCTTTGGGGCTGTGTGGCCAATGCCGGCATCGGGAATCTTGTTAAAGTTGAGGGTCGCATGGATTCCACTCAGTATCAGCAGATTCTTGAGAATAATGTTCAAGAATCAGTGACGAAGTTGAAGTTACGCCGGGGATGGATATTTCAGCAAGACAATGATCCAAAACACCGCTCCAAATCCTCAGGCATTCATGCAGAGGAACAATTACAATGTTCTGGAATGGCCATCCCAGTCCCCAGACCTGAATATCATTGAACATCTGTGGGATGATTTGAAGCGGGCTGTCCATGCTCGGCAACCATCTAACTTAACTGAACTTGAATTGTTTGTCCAAAATACCTTTATCCAGGATCCAGGAACTGATTAAAAGCTACAGGAAGCGACTAGAGGCTGTTATCTCTGCAAAAGGAGGATCTACTAAATATTAATGTCACTTTTCTGTTGAGGTGCCCATACTTTTGCACCGGTCAAATTTTGGTTTAATGCATATTGCGCATTTTCTGTTAGTACAATAAACCTCATTTCAATCCTGAAATATTACTGTGTCCATCAGTTATTAGATATATCAAACTGAAATGGCTGTTGCAAATACCAAAATATTTAGAACTAAAAATGATTAAGATTAATAGGGGTGCCCAAACTTTTTCATAGGACTGTATATATATGGCATACTTATATTGCATAATAATGTACCTGTATTTGCTATTCAGGCTAAAGACTCTATTGCAGAAATCGCCAAAGATCGGCACAGAGGACTTTTCTAATCACTGCTTTTAGCCCGAATGGATCCGAATGATGGAGAGCCCAGCACTGATGTGAACCTAGCGGTATGTCAGTACACTTGTGGTATTATCCTGATCCTGTGATATTTCATTGTGCTATCTGAATCTCATTGTTATGACTGAAACATTACATTGTTTTTCATTGCTATCCGTAATAATCAATACATGTACTTATTGGCAACAAGCTCTCTGGAATGTCAAGTATATACGCATACACTATATTATTATGTAATCCATTCTGTATAGCCCGTAATACAAAGCGCATTATGTCACAAAATAAAACTGTCACAAAATATAAATTACATTTTGTATCAAAAAACAAAGTGTTGTGTGTCAAAATAAATTCTGTCAAAACTGTTACAAATATACCTTTCAAACAACTAGAGACACAGAATATAAAAATGACATAACTTTATTAATAAATATCACATAAAACAGTACATCAACAAACAAGGGAGACACACATAGGGAAAAAGATAAATTTCCCCGTAGAGTAGCGGAAGAATACCAAAAACCCTCCCACCAGTCAAAGGCCGAGTCAGACCCCAAACATGATATATAAAAGTGCAAGAACAAGAATCACAAAAAGAGGAATATAATCCCCAATTAGATACTTAATATTACACACCGATCATAGGCTAGGGGACTAGAATACACATGTCCTCACAAGAAAAGAGGCACCCCAAATAGGGTCACCTTAATACATACCCGTAGGTGTAGACATATTCTCTGTAGGTACCACTATATAAATGGAGAAAATAACACAGGGGACTCAGTCAGAGACTGGTAGGACCATGGGAAACGCCTGACGCGCGTTTCGCCTTCACTCGGCTTCGTCAGGAGGCTGAATAACCATAGACCAAGGCGCGGTATATATAACCAAGAATACATATAGATAATAAGGATCACCTGCTCAACGGAGCTCCATTCGTCCCTCCTTCCTTAATCCGGCTGGTCGTCAACTGCGCATGACCGCGAGTCACAGATGACGTCATCACGTACGCGTAGCGCGATGACGTCATTGTGCTCCAAAGTTGTATTAATAAAGTTTGGCCAGACGCGCACGCGTACACGCGCCTGCCTCATATATCACATATAAGCGGCCACAGAGACGAACCGCCGCACAGGCAAAAATAGCTGGGGTACAAAGACAATGAATGAATATAGTTACGTTCAATGCATAACGCATAAGGGCATAAATAAATAGAATAAATTTACAAAAATGAAAAAATATATATAATACACTGAGAACAAAAAACTAAACATAAAGTGAAATGATATGTGAAATACAAATACCAAATACCAAAAATTCATTACATATATTCAATATTTAATAGTAAATACCTAATTAGTGTATAAATTCATATTAAATTTTTAACAAAACTAATATAATTAAATTAAATATAAATAGTGTAAAATAACATATATGTGTACCCTAATGTGTTGAAACAATAATATAAAGTGCTATTTAATATATATATAAAATAATGATAATAATAAAGTGAATAAGTGAATAAAAGTGCTAAGAAGTGCTAATAAATAAAAAATAAATAAAAAACTGTTACAAATGATTGTGTAAGCAGAAAATACATATATATATATATATATATATATATATATATATATATATATATATATATATACTTACACAGTGTATTGTATGTTGTATTAGTATTGTTGTGCATACTAAATATATTTTGTGTTAGTATAATATATTTTGCAATTAGAACATATTTTTGATGCATTTTACATAGTTACTAGAGATGAGCGAACACTGTTCGGATCAGCCGTTCCGAACAGCACGCTCCCATAGAAATGAATGGAAGCACCTGGCACGTACACTTTGCCGGGGGCCGGTCGCCGTGCCAGGTGCTTCCATTCATTTCTATGGGAGCGTGCTGTTCGGAACGGCTGATCTGAACAGTGTTCACTCATCTCTACATAGTAGATGAGATTGGAAGAAGACAACAGTCTATCAAGTCCAACCTGTAACCCTAAAGTTTTGATCCAGAGAAAGACAAAAAACCCCAATTGCCTGTTAGGGGACAAAATTCCTTCCCAACTCCAATCCTATCAGTATAAAACCTGGATAAACTTGTTCTTAAAGGGATACCCTTTTTAACTAAATACACGTAGGAGGATCCTTAGGGCGCTTTCACACTTGCGCTCGTTGTCGAGTTTGTGCATTCCGCCGGTTTCCGTCTTCAGCACCAGCGAAACTGGACAGGAGATGGAAACCCGGCGGCCAGTTTTAAAACCCATTCACTTGAATGTGTTTGTAAAGGTGACCATCTGTGTGCACCTTCTACCTGTCCGCGGGGAACCGTTTTTTTTAGTTGGACACAAACTCAGACATGCAGGACTTGGTGTCTGGCTAAAAATAATGGTTTACCTGCGGACAGGCAAAAGGTGCAAACAGACGGTCATCTTTACAAACCCATTCAAGTGAATGGGTTTTAAAACTCACCGCCGTATTTCCATCCCCGTCTGCTTTCATTTGACATGGTTAGTCGTGTGAGTGACCTGGAGCCCACTGAAGCCTTAGGTCCGGAGCAATGGCAAAAACAGCCATATTATTATATCTTGAATAGATGATAAAAGGAAATGTTAAAAAAATGAAAAATAAAATAAAACAAAAAAAGTAAATGTAATTGAATTGGTACATGTCTATCTAAAGGATCTATCCTTGTAAAGATTTCATTACATTTCCACAAGGACAGAAGCAGCATCAATCTATCACTGGTACCAAATAGATGGATATTTCTTTTAGTATATAGAAGTCTATTGTGCGGTTCTATTCTGTTATACAAGGTATATTGTAAACTGCAGCAACATCAGAAAAGAAATAATGGACATTTTGTTATTGTACTTTCCTTAAAATGCCATGAGAGATCTACTGAGATGAATATCACATTGACAAGCCAACCATGGGACATATTAAAAGTACAAAATGTATGAGTGTTGTTGTTAACATCATCATGATGAGAAAGATGTCTCCAAAGTATACAAGTATACATTGCCTTTTCAGTTCTAGAAAACTGGTATACAGATGTGGCATTTATTCATATCAAAGGTGGATTGTGCTAGTGCGCTCTGTCGGTGATGTTAAAGGGGTTGTCTGGGTTTTGTAAAATTTTCTTTTATAGCCTATCCTCCAGTACACAGTACTGGGCTGGGAGCAGAAGGCTGTATCTGATGTATAGCGGCCCAGAGCCTTCATTGCATCTCAGCTCGCATTGACAGTGAAGATGCGGGTGACTATACAGTGGACGGAGCTTTCTGCTTCTGGGCTTGTATTGTTTACAGGGTGGGCACCAAAAGAGTCTCCATACAGAGGGCCAATCTAGTGAACAGGTTTCAGCCCCCCTACAGATCATATATTTATTTCCTATACTGAGGCCATAAAACCCCCCCAAAAAACTGAACAACCCATTTAAGTCATTTCCATTGAAGGCCTACCAGGCGATTCTTTTGAATAGCCAGCCTGATCTTCCTCCTCCCATCCCTCCGCTACCTACACTCCAATGTGATCGGATTACTCCTGGGCACATTGAAAGTGGTTACTATCTTAATTTCAATGTGACCACTAGTAATCGCAGTCCCACAACTAATGCACGGATTTATAGTCCCTACACTAGCTTTTTTTTATTTTGGTGCATTTGGTGAGCTAGAATCATTACTACCAGTGCTTAAATTGGGCCGGAACGCGATGGCACTCATTTATACTTTCCAGTATAAAAAAAATCAAAGTCTCAATAATCAAATGTGTCTGAAGTGGAATGCAGAACATACAAATCATTGATTACTTACTTCTGAAACCGGAAGGCTTCAGGCCTACTTGGTGACGTCGCAGGCATTATTGAAGATTGGCAAGTACCTCAAATAGGTATCAAATAGGTAGGTATCTCAAATTGAGTCATTTTTACATCAACTGGGAGTGCACTGGAGCCAAGGAGAGGTAAGTAACATTGTTTTTTTTATATTTGTATCCTCCCCTGGGTCTCTGTTTATTATACTCTGGGGTCTGAAAATACAACAGAGTATAATAATCATACATGAATAGCCAAAAATAGGGCATAATACTGTGTGCAAGGGCCACTATGAGGCATAAAACTATGTGCATGGGGCCACAATGCAGCATAATACTGTGTGCAGGGGTCACCATGGGGCATAATACTGTGTGAAGGGGTCACTATGGGGCATAACACTGTATTCAGGGGCCACTATTGGGCATAATACTGTGTGCAGGGGCCACTGTGGGGGATAATACTGTGTGAAGGGGTCACTATGGGGCATAATACTGTGTGCAGGGCCACTATGGGGCATAATACTGTGTGCAGGGGTCACTATGGGGCATAATACTGTGTGCAGGGCCACTATGGGGCGTAATACTGTGTGCAGGGGCCACTATTGGGCATAATACTGTGTGCAGGGGCCACTGTGGGGGATAATACTGTGTGCAGGGGCTACTATGGGGCATAATACTATGTGCAGGGGCCACTATGACGCATAATACTGTGTGCAGGGGTCACTATGGGGCATAATACTGGGGGGGGGAATATTGGTTGGTCTGGGTCTTTGGGGGGGGGGAAGGGTCAGTCGGGGAGTGCTGGGTGGGTTTGTTAATCATTCTAGAGTTCCCCCTATATTTTTTCTCAATGTAAGCACTGAGTACTACCTATTAAATATTATAATACATCTCTAGTAGAGATGAGCGAGTAGTGTTTGATTGAGTAGGTGTTTGATCGAATACTACGGTATTCGAAATACTCGTACTCGATCAAACACTATTAGCTGTTTGAAGTTTAAGGTTCGATGCAGAACCAGCATTGATTGGTAGAATGCTATACATTCTGCCAATCAACACTGGTTCTTCTCTTACCTTTAGAAGTCTTCTCCATGCAGCGTCCCTGCAGCGTCTTCCGGCTGGAATTCACTCTGCCTAGGCATCCGGCCTAGGAAGAGCCGACTGCGCATGCGCGGGCATGCCCCTGCATGCGCAGTCAGTTCTGCTCAGGCGTCGGGCCGGGCAGAGACGACCACGCATGCGCAGTCGGCTCTGCCTAGGCCCCGATGCCTAGGCAGAGTGAATATCAGCCGGAAGAAGATGCGGGGATGCTGCGCCGGGAGAAGACTTCAAGGAGAATCCAGCCCGACCGACACTCGTGGACTTGGTAAGTATAATGTTATCAAATTTTGCGTACCCCTGAAACGAGCATTTTCCCCCATAGACTATAATGGGGTTTGAAATCCGTTCGAACGGTCGAACAGTGTGCGGCTGTTCGAATCGGATTTCGAACCTCGGACATTTTAGTGTTTGCTCATGTCTAATCTCTAGGTCCCATGTGCCACAATAGAAACAAGAGTTCATTGGCCTCTGGTCTCTATTGTGGAGCACTGGTGAATACAGAAGATTGCTGTAGGTTCTATAGGTTGCTATAGTTTCTTTGTTTTTTCATGTCTTAGCTTTCACATTACATTTTTATATTTTTTAGTTTCTCCAGGATCACTTGGACCACTTCGGAAAATTTGGTAACTTCCATCAACACCATTAATTAAAAAAAATAAAATAAAATAGTCAAGAGAGTTTTTCTGGGTCATTTCAATAGAACATCATTTTCTAATGTATTATTTTAGTAGTTTTATTACTACATTAGTAATGGCCACTGACTCAATGTATAAAAATGTTCTAAAACTTCACCCTCTTAACCGTATCTGTAAGGTTTTGTTTTTTCCCACTAATTCTGTGATATTCTCTGTTATATTAGAATGTAAGAGTCCATGGAAATACAAAATCTAATCCTAAGGAGACAATAGGAAGCTGCTTGACTATATATTATTTCAGATGTCTTTACTACAATGTTTATTGCCCATAACAATATTTTTGCAAATCAAAAATGAATGGCCGCAAGAGCCACCATGGAATCCGATCAAATGTTCAGAATGGATAGTAGACTTCGCTTAAATTATGTGCAAATGACATCTAGACCTCTGCACCAAACACTGGCGCATATATCACTGCACAACACAAAGAACTTTTCCTTCAATATTTCAGCGTTGACATGTGTGCTCTCAAGTGCCCGCTTCCTCTCTCTGCCTTCCATCGCTTCTCAGAAAATAGATTTCAGGAGACGTTGAAGGAGATAACAGATGTATATAATGCATCTTCCTTTGTAATTCTTTTGCTGTTACTTTGAAAATAGTTTTGGCAAACAACTCCGCTATTATATATCAACACACAAAAGTCCTGCTCCCAATGGAAACATATTGCTTTAATAAATGGGAGACATCGCTTTGTTTTAGGTTTAAGACGAGAATATTTTAAGAAGTCGTCATGTTAATGATAGATTCCACATGGCGGTGACGGATTAAAGTGACTTGTAATGCCGTTCAGATATTTATATGCATGAATGTGCTGCAGGTCCGATGTTGCTGTGACACTTTTCTCAGTGTTTCCACCACTCAAGGACTCAATGGCAAGTTCTCATTACTGGTCCTTATATATAGCATATACATTAGCTTGGATGAATGTATCTGATCCACCAGTACTGCAATGTCTATAGCTAGCATTGTCGAATTTACATTGTTTTCCATATCCGCTCCTTCATCACCCCTGAAACTACTAAGATGCTCGTCCAGGCCCTCATAATCTCCCGCTTAGACTACTGCAACACCCTTCTCCATGGACTCCCATCAAACACCCTCGCCCCCCTCCAGTCCACCTTAAACTGCGCTGTCCGCTTAATTCACCTCTCCCCCCGATCTTCATCGGCTGCTCCCCTCTGCCAGTCCCTCCACTGGCTACCTATAGCCCAGCGAATTGAGTTCAAGCTATTAACGTTAACATACAAAGCCATCCACAACCTGTCCCCTCTATATACCTGCCCACACGTAACCTCAGAGCCTCCAATGACCTCCTACTCCGTTCTGCTCTCATCCACTCCTCACACAACCGTCTCCAAGATTTCTCTTGTGCATCTCCCATACTCTGGATTTCCTTACCAAGACACATAAGACTGACCCCCACAATCACAGACTTCAAGAAGGCCCTGAAGACTCACCTATTCAGGAAGGCCTACAACCTCCAATAACACTATCATCGCACCGCCATCTGTACAGTCTCCCCCTCTCCTTCTGTCTCTACCCCCCTTCCACTATAGACTGTAAGCCCTCGCGGGCAGGGCCCTCTACCCCACTTTGCCAGTCGGTCATTGTTAGTATTATATCTACCTGTATATTCTGTGTATTGTATGTAACCCCCAAATGTAAAGCACCATGGAATTAATGGGGCTATATAAATAAACAATAATAATAAAAAAATAATATCCTATGTTACATTTCTCAAGACTCTCTCCTTTATATTTTTTCGGGGAAACTGAGTGAAAGGGAACCTGTCAAGTGTTTATTTCCACCCTAAACAGCACATGTAGCATCAGGTAATGATTAGAGATGAGCGAACACTAAAATGTTCGAGGTTCGAAATTCGATTCGAACAGCCGCTCACTGTTCGAGTGTTCGAATGGGTTTCGAACCCCATTATAGTCTATGGGGAACATAAACTCGTTAAGGGGGAAACCCAAATTCGTGTCTGGAGGGTCACCAAGTCCACTATGACACCCCAGGAAATGATACCAACACCCTGGAATGACACTGGGACAGCAGGGGAAGCATGTCTGGGGGCATAAAAGTCACTTTATTTCATGGAAATCCCTGTCAGTTTGCGATTTTCGTAAGCTAACTTTTCCCCATAGAAATGCATTGGCCAGTGCTGATTGGCCAGAGTACGGAACTCGACCAATCAGCGCTGGCTCTGCTGGAGGAGGCGGAGTCTAAGATCGCTCCACACCAGTCTCCATTCAGGTCCGACCTTAAACTCCGCCTCCTCCGGCAGAGCCAGCGCTGATTGGCCGAAGGCTGGCCAATGCATTCCTATGCGAATGCAGAGACTTAGCAGTGCTGAGTCAGTTTTGCTCAACTACACATCTGATGCACACTCGGCACTGCTACATCAGATGTAGCAATCTGATGTAGCAGAGCCGAGGGTGCACTAGAACCCCTGTGCAAACTCAGTTCACGCTAATAGAATGCATTGGCCAGCGCTGATTGGCCAATGCATTCTATTAGCCCGATGAAGTAGAGCTGAATGTGTGTGCTAAGCACACACATTCAGCACTGCTTCATCACGCCAATACAATGCATTAGCCAGTGCTGATTGGCCAGAGTACGGAATTCGGCCAATCAGCGCTGGCCAATGCATTCTATTAGCCCGATGAAGTAGAGCTGAATGTGTGTGCTAAGCACACACATTCAGCACTGCTTCATCACGCCAATACAATGCATTAGCCAGTGCTGATTGGCCAGAGTACGGAATTCGGCCAATCAGCGCTGGCTCTGCTGGAGGAGGCGGAGTCTAAGGTCGGACCTGAATGGAGACTGGTGTGGAGCGATCTTAGACTCCGCCTCCTCCAGCAGAGCCAGCGCTGATTGGCCGAATTCCGTACTCTGGCCAATCAGCGCTGGCCAATGCATTCTATTAGCCCGATGAAGCAGAGCTGAATGTGTGTGCTAAGCACACACATTCAGCACTGCTTCATCACGCCAATACAATGCATTAGCCAGTGCTGATTGGCCAGAGTACGGAATTCGGCCAATCAGCGCTGGCTCTGCTGGAGAAGGCGGAGTCTAAGATCGCTCCACACCAGTCTCCATTCAGGTCCGACCTTAGACTCCGCCTCCTCCAGCAGAGCCAGCGCTGATTGGCCGAATTCCGTACTCTGGCCAATCAG
The DNA here is from genome assembly GCF_031893055.1 of Leptodactylus fuscus. Classification (NCBI taxonomy): domain Eukaryota; kingdom Metazoa; phylum Chordata; class Amphibia; order Anura; family Leptodactylidae; genus Leptodactylus; species Leptodactylus fuscus. The sequence goes on along the minus strand of NC_134266.1, from coordinate 39,051,226 downwards.
CACTGGCTAATGCATTGTATTGGCGTGATGAAGCAGTGCTGAATGTGTGTGCTTAGCACACACATTCAGCTCTACTTCATCGGGCTAATAGAATGCATTGGCCAGCGCTGATTGGCCAGAGTACGGAATTCGGCCAATCAGCGCTGGCTCTGCTGGAGGAGGCGGAGTCTAAGATCGCTCCACACCAGTCTCCATTCAGGTCCGACCTTAGACTCCGCCTCCTCCAGCAGAGCCAGCGCTGATTGGCCAGAGTACGGAATTCGGCCAATCAGCACTGGCTAATGCATTGTATTGGCGTGATGAAGCAGTGCTGAATGTGTGTGCTTAGCACACACATTCAGCTCTACTTCATCGGGCTAATAGAATGCATTGGCCAATCAGCGCTGGCCAATGCATTCTATTAGCGTGAACTGAGTTTGCACAGGGGTTCTAGTGCACCCTCGGCTCTGCTACATCAGATTGCTACATCTGATGTAGCAGTGCCGAGTGTGCATCAGATGTGTAGTTGAGCAAAACTGACTCAGCACTGCTAAGTCTCTGCATTCGCATAGGAATGCATTGGCCAGCCTTCGGCCAATCAGCGCTGGCTCTGCCGGAGGAGGCGGAGTCTAAGGTCGGACCTGAATGGAGACTGGTGTGGAGCGATCTTAGACTCCGCCTCCTCCAGCAGAGCCAGCGCTGATTGGTCGAGTTCCGTACTCTGGCCAATCAGCGCTGGCCAATGCATTCTATTAGCCCGATGAAGTAGAGCTGAATGTGTGTGCTTAGCACACACATTCAGCTCTACTTCATCAGGCTAATAGAATACATTGGCCAATCAGCGCTGGCCAATGCATTCTATTAGCTTGATGAAGCAGAGTGTGCACAAGGGTTCAAGCGCACCCTCGGCTCTGATGTAGCAGAGCTGAGGGTGCACAAGGGTTCAAGTGCACCCTCGGCTCTCCTACATCAGAGCCGAGGGTGCGCTTGAACCCTTGTGCAGCCTCGGCTCTGCTACATCAGAGCCGAGGGTGCGCTTGAACCCTTGTGCACACTCTGCTTCATCAAGCTAATAGAATGCATTGGCCAGCACTGATTGGCCAGAGTACGGAATTCGGCCAATCAGCGCTGGCCAATGCATCCCTATGGGAAAAAGTTTATCTCACAAAAATCACAATTACACACCCGATAGAGCCCCAAAAAGTTATTTTTAATAACATTCCCCCCTAAATAAAGGTTATCCCTAGCTATCCCTGCCTGTACAGCTATCCCTGTCTCATAGTCACAAAGTTCACATTCTCATATGACCCGGATTTGAAATCCACTATTCGTCTAAAATGGAGGTCACCTGATTTCGGCAGCCAATGACTTTTTCCAATTTTTTTCAATGCCCCCGGTGTCGTAGTTCCTGTCCCACCTCCCCTGCGCTGTTATTGGTGCAAAAAAGGCGCCAGGGAAGGTGGGAGGGGAATCGAATTTTGGCGCACTTTACCACGCGGTGTTCGATTCGATTCGAACATGGCGAACACCCTGATATCCGATCGAACATGTGTTCGATAGAACACTGTTCGCTCATCTCTAGTAATGATGATCTTTCCTATGATGTCCCTCACTAAGCTTTTTGTTGCTGGAAACTTTCAAAATCACAAAATGTCCTTTTTTTTTTTTTTTGTAGATTGTGAGCCCCATATAGAGCTCACAATGTACATTTTTCCCTATCAGTATGTCTTTGGAATATGGGATGGAAATCCATGCAAACACGGGGAGAACATACAAACTCCTTGCAGATGGTTTTATGCCCTTGGCGGGATTTGAACACCAGGACCCAGCGCTGCAGGGCTGCAGTGCTAACCACTGAGCCACCGTGTGGCCCCCCACAAAATGTCCTTTGTTAAATCCACTTTCTATTATGTCTGGAAGGGCACCTCACTTAAATACCAAGGCATTGAACTCACCCCTACCCATGGCACCCTATATGCAGGTAATTACCTCTCACTTTAATGATAGGTGTGGCCCCTTTTGAACAAATGGGAACACCTTCACTTCTCTTTACTATGACAAATCTCTGCAGTCTAATTGACCAATGCAGATGTCTGTATCCATCCTACACCATACTGTATGTAATCCAATTTACTTGATTTCACTTGGAAATACAAACAGACGACATTTTAAAGATCATCCTGGTTGCACCACTCCAACATGGGGGTTCACAGTCCCAAACATTTTGGTGTATTACCATGCTACCTATCTGAGACACTTTGCCTTTGGTCAACACTATAAACATAGTCCTGAATGGAGCTGAACAAGTGGAAGTTGGCATCCCTATCTGTGACTCTGGAGCCTTTTAGGTCTTATAGCTTTTTCTAGCTGGCTGCCATATCCTCACCCCTGACCCCCTTTATTTTCAGCCCACATATTCCAGATAGCAGTCAGGCAGAGATGGTGAGGCCTTGGTCGACACATGACCTCATCTTGAAGACTTAGTGGACCCCTTAACACGCGCACTTTCCTTTCCTCTCTCTAAAATCACAGATTTCCCTGCCCTCCACAGCGGCTCACAGCTACCAGATACTACTCCTTTACATAGATGGTTCCAACGTCCAAGGGCTCATTTCTAACAACTATAGTATTTTACTAGGACCCACTATACCTAAACATGTGTATGTGACTAGGTGAGAGAGTTGGATAGGTAATGAGTATATTGTATAGATGTAGTATAGCAGTACTAGGTATATATACGATATAATGCTGTGTTGTGCATGTGTGGTATAGTGGTATTATTAATGTTTGTGATATAGCTTCACTATCTATACATTATTGGCAATCCAAATTGCTGCTCTACCCTTCCTCTTTAAGGATACCTTCACAAATGGAATTTTTAGACGTCTTGTAATGAATTATTCATAAAAGATTTTGGGGTGGAGTTTTTTACTTAGACTTTTTTTTGCCTATTTCTTTGGGGGGGGGGGGGCATTTTTTAAAAGATTTGGAAGATAAAAAAAATTCTTAGAACTTGTTTAACATAAAAACTTGATTTAAAAAATGGATTATTTTTTTCAGGTTTCGATTTTAAAATCTGATTTTCGATCATTTTCCAGCCAATCCCGATCCCAATCACGATCGTGAAATTAGCTCATTTGCCGATCTTTTCCAATTCCGATTGCTGAACCCTAGTTATTTTCTGATGATAAATTCCCTTTAATAGTGCACATTCACTGTAGTAATACTACATACATACATATGAGTCTGTGTAGCTTGCCTTATATAGCATACATATTTCTTCATTTTCTGATGACATATTCCTTGTAAGAGAACATGTTGAAATATATAAAGCGAGCCACGTTATACGTAATATGTCTTTATATATTAATATTGTATGTGACATGACAATGGATAGTAAGATGTCTTGATAGACAGAACGACTCTGTAGGTGTGACCTGCCTTCTAGTATTCCGTATATAACACTTTTCATTTCTCAGCTGGTTTCCACATTGCCCTCATGCTATTACCCTTATCACAGGAATCTATTAGACATTTAGTTGCCTGCTCTGTGGACCTTTAACATAGCATTTTATAATGGATGTCAGACTAGATGATGTGGATTTGTTGCAGTCATTGCTAATTTAATACTATCGATGACCTCTTATGAAATTTTCTTTAGCTTTTTGTTCAGCTAATACAATATTATTATAGTTGTATGGTTTCCTAAATATAATTTAGATATGTAGCTGGTGGTCCTACCATAGCCCCGGTGATCACATGTGTTATTTTAGTGTGATTTTTACTCCTACATATTTGCTATATGGATGTTTTCTGAAGGTCAATTTCCTTGCCAGTCACCAGGCTGCGGCACATTATAAAGATGACAAAATATAAGGGAATGCTTTGATCATATAGAAGGGGAGGCAAGGAGTAAATTCAGTCCTAATAAGTGTCAATGGTTTTACAGGGCAATGCAAGATCTTCTACTGTCCCACTATAATATGTATGATGCACGGTGGATGGAAGGGTTATGAGTTATTGACTGGCACTGTTACAAAGGCGTTATGGATGACACATTTATGACAATCTTTTACAAGTGTACTGACTATGGCTGGCAAAATTATGGAGACATTTAATTTGGATGAAAATATTATGGAGGTACTGACGATGGATGATAATATTATAGAGAGCATTGTGTAAAGCGAGCACATGTTTGAGTGCTCGAATACTTGCTGGTGTCTGTGAACTCCTCTCTTACATCACTGTTCACATTTAAGCATATACACAACACCAAACTATCTAGTCTACTGCAGTGCAGGTTTCAGAAGTGCCCCCCCCCCCCACATCACCACTATCTAAATATACCTTTTACCCTTTCAAAGGACAAAATTACGGATTTGTGTTTACATTACATATATTATATTATATTATATTAATTTATATCATACAGTAATGATGCCTTCACCACACAGTAAAATGTCCCCTAAGCAGGGTCAGTGCTGGGGGGAAGGGGGAGGGAGGTGTTAAACTGGTCAATTGGCAAGGAACCCATCCCTAAAGGGTCTTCAAGGAATTTGAGCTCAAGACATTTCAGCTGGTGCTTCCAATCAGAGGAGCACCACTTTCAACTGAAGAGGCGTACTCAGGACTCCAATACAATTGATTCCGATCACCCTGTACCCACCCACACTCTCCTAACCCGCTCACACTCTCCTAACCTGACAGGGAGGGGGCCGCAAGGTGAAGAAGACTGCAGCTGGAGCGGCAGCAAGGCAAATAGCAGCGGAGCACCGGACCAGCCATCTCTGGAGGTAAGTAGCTACGAGACATGTTAGTTTAGTCTCCCATTAGAATGAATGGAGGCAGCCGGCGCGCAGGGGGTTAAGGCTGTGTGTCGGCTGCTTCCATTCATTCTTATGGAACTGCAGCGGAGCCTTCACACTGAGTATACACTATATACTCAGTGTGAAGGCATTGTAGGAAATACTACCGATCCCGATCCCACCTAAAAAGATCGTGTTCGGAATTCCGATCGCGATCGTGAAATTTTCTCGATCGCCGATCGGAATCCGATTTTTTCCAAACACAATCGCTCAACCCTACTCATTACTGGACCAGAAAAGGCTGGAAATAAGCCACATGTATAGTTAGGTTATCCGTTCTGCTAGCTAGTGGCTCAGACGAGCAGGATTCAATTTTGTTTTTACCTGAAGTTAAGGCTGTATTTTGGTTTGCTCCTTTTGTGTCTGAAGTCAAGGTTTATTTATTTTCCTGTTTTTTTTTTTTTTTTTTTTAATAAACCAGTTTCAGTGGTGAGTCCCCTGCAGTGGCCCATACAATATAATGCTCCCTTAGTGGCCCATCAGAGGGACCTCTCAAGACACAACAAAATTATTAAGAAATTAGAACCTTTTAATAATTCTGGTTCATCTCTTACCAACAGAAGATCTAAATAACACTGACATAAGAATCGCCAGTCTTGATAAATTTCCCCAGTATATTCCTTTAAAATTCCAGTTCCATCTCTAAACTTACCTAAAACGGACATTAATGGAAGTCATTTCACCTCCGTCTAATTATTTTTAGTTGTTTTTTTTTAAGCACAGCCATGGCATTTCATATGCAAAGCATTGACTTTTATTAACAGGGTTCCTGTAATGTCTATTAGATATGTAGGCTACAGTAAATATCAATGAAAGTGATAAAAAAAAGGGAAAGAAAAACAGCCTTGACATTTATGGTTTCCGTATCTCGTCTAAAGGTCACCTTGCAAAAGCAATCATTGCAGGGTAGGGAAGGGTTAATTTCGCCAATACCTATAGTGTTATTAATGATTAGAGGTTATGTTGATAAGACCGAGGAGCTCTGTACACTGCGCGCAAAGTGATTTCGGACTCTCGCCAACTCATTTTTTTAATAACCATTTCTAGCCTTTAATAGATTACCTCATCCCATCGCTCATTGCGTTTCCCCTCATTGATAAATTGCGTTAGAAATATATTGGCTGGTTTTGCAACAGTGAATGGTTTTTAGTAGACGGAGCCTGTTTGTCTGTAATTTCCTACTAATGAGAAAATATATCTAGGTAGTAAAGGATTACAGGATAAGATATATATCCAGTTAATTAAAATTAACAAGGTCTAATTTTAGCATTGAGTTATTTAAGTTTCCGCACATGAAACAAAGAAAAGAAAAAAAAAAAAAACCGAGAGTAGGAATATTTTCACAACTACGGTTTCCCTCGGAACATCAGTTGCCATAACAACTTCAAGTGATCCTATATTTTACTTAAAATTTCATTTCATAACAATAATTGTTATAATTATCTGTTTCAGGGCTTTTAGCACACATTTTTTTCGCTCCCATTGTTTCCGATCTCCGGTTGCTGTAACAACAAGGTTGTCCCTGTTTTCTGACAAAGACAAACTTTACCCTTTGGGAAAAATACAGGTCGGCGCTCCTTGTAGGCCCGGGAGCGTCTGCGGCCGATCTGTTTATGCGACGGTGTCTACGTTCAGGCATCAGATTTGCATACAGAGGACACCTGGGATTGTAAGAGATTATTTCAGATAATTATGGTTGTAGTGTGTGAGCTCCGCAGACTAGAAATTATAGACTTAGTATTGAGAACACACAAATTGTAGGTTTATTTGTAGTTTAGATATATTTGGTAATAGCCGGGGACTTTTCATGTTGAGTATGTCAAGGCATTAAAGGTAATGTGCACATTTTGACACTTTCACAGAGAGTTCTCATGGTGTGAGTTCTGTATTTCCGAGCTATCTAGTGTGGAGATAGCTATGTCTTCTAAAATGTCTCAATACCTAAAGCTGGGGATATTAGGGAACCTGTCAAGAAGCGGTTCAATCTGCAGCCAGCATGTTATAGGAGCTGGCCAAATTGGTGTATAATTTTGTGGGAAAGGATACAGTTAACTTGTCATTTACCTATTGAAATCTCTGCTTTTTCTATGCCAAGAAGTCAAGGAGGTGGTCCGCTCAATAATAGCCTGCTATCTCAGTTTGCACAGTCATAGAGGGGAGGCCGTCAGTCAAAAGAATCACTATGGATCACGTATTCCAAATTGGACAGTGATGGCGCTATATAAATAAAATGTATTATATTATTTCAAAAAGATTTCAATTATATAGAAGAATGGAAGATCCCTTTCCGTTAGAGATGAGCGAGTAGGTATTCGATCGAATACGACGGTATTCGAAATACTCGTACTCGATTGAGTACCACTCGCTATTCGAATGGAAAAGTTTGATGCAGAACCAGCATTGATTGGCCGAATGCTATACAGTCGGCCAATCAACGCTGGTTCTTCTCCTACCTTTAGAAGTCTTCTCCTTGCAGCTTCCCCGCGGTGTCTTCCGGTTCTGAATTCACTCTGCCAGGCATTGGGCCTGGGCTGAGCCGACTGCGCATGTCCGCTTGTAGTGCGGACATGCGCAGTCGGCTCTGCCCAGGCCCGATGCCTGGCAGAGTGAATGACGAGCCGGAAGATGCTGCGGGTACGCTGCACGGAGAAGACTTCTCTGAGGATCCAGCCCGACCCTCACTTTTGGACTTGGTAAGTATAATTTCATCAAACGTTGCCTACCCCTGAAACGAGCATTTTCCCCCCCATAGACTATAATAGGGTTCGATATTCGATTTGAGTAGTCGAATATTGAGGGGCTACTCGAGACGAATATCGAACCTCGAACATTTTACTGTTCGCTCATCTCTACTTTCCGCCCCTTTAACTACAGGGGGTTCTTCACTTGCTCTAGTAAGGTAAGTACAAAATGAGCAAGCACAGAGGGGGAACATGGTGGTTCAGTGGTTAGCACTGCAGCCTTGCGCCACTGGAGTCCTGGGATCAAGCCCTGCCAAGAACAACATCTGCAAGGAGTTTGTATGTTTTCCCTGTGTTTGCATGGCTTTCCTTCCATACTCCAAAGACATACTGGGGCTCACAATCTGCAAGAAAAAAAAAAAAAAAAAAGCATAGAAACGCTCCCCTCAGAGATTCTATTTAAGCTGAAGCCCCACGTTGCGGAAACACAGCTTATTTTGTTGTGGTTTTTGAGCCAAAGCCAAGAATGGCTACAAATAGAATTGGAAATATATAGAAAGCTTTTATACTTCTAACTTCTGCTCAATCTAGTCCTGGCTTCGGTTCCAAAAACTGCAACAAAATCTGCCACAAAAAAAAGCTGTGTTTCCACAACGTGGGGCCCTGGCCTTGGGCCCGTTTACAAGGAGTAAACGCGTGTATTTTGGCAAAATACACGTGTAAAAATAAGACTCCCATTGACTTCAATGACATTTTACATGTGTATTTTGACGTGTATTTAGACATGTATTTTGCCTTTTTTTTTACACGTGTATTTTGCCAAAATACACGCGCGTTTACTCCGTGTGAACAGGCCTAATACTGCACTAGAAGTTTTAGACCCACAAACCTAAATATTAATCTGCTTAGCCAACCCTGCTCTATACCATTCTGCCTACATTTTCCTTGTGGCAGGTTCTTTTTTGCAAAGCCAAGGTCAAGGCTCAGGAGGGATTTTCAATTAATTCACCTTAAATGATTTTCCAAGAATGGAACTACCTTGAAGATAGCTGAGCTCTGTACTTGGCTACATCCATCATTCTCTTAAAGTCTGAATGAAGCCGAAGTGTTCATGCTCAAATGTTGCTCCAGTCAAACAGATGAAACCAGCGGTGGGACCTCAGCCATCAAACATCACTTATTCTGTGGATACGTGTTAATTCTGGGAAAAATCATTGAAGCACAATTTTGGAAAATATAGAATTTTAGCTGTTATCTCCTTTATTTGTTAAGGATAATTTAGTTTAGGAATAGGAATAGCTGAAATATTGAAGGTAAAATATGGAAGTAGTAGATGATAGGGTCAAAAACGATTGTGGCAAATAGTCGTACTAAAAAAAAACTTAATGTCGTTATCTACTTACATAAAACTGATGGCCTTTCCTTAGGCCATAAATTTGAGATTGAGAACACTAGAGATCAGTTGTCTCCTTGGGCATTGTTTCCATCATAACAGATTCTGCACCGCTCACTCGCTAGGTTCTCGATAGCTGCCATTATGAGTGCCATAGATGTGTTTCATAGCCTTGTATAGGGCACCACTGCACAGGGTGGGATTCAAATTTTTGTCAACAGTGGGGTCAAAAATGGGGGAAGGGGAGCGGTAGGGTCATGGTTGGCAGGGGAAATGTGGTGTGTGTTGGGCCATGAGCATTTTTAAGTCGTGCTACTTTACCACAAAGCCACCTTTTGGAGCCTCTCCCATCAAAGTGCCTTCTTTTACCCAGACTGTTTCCTGCCCCACTAATATAAATTATGCCGCCATATATTAAGTGGTTTATCTACTTTTCTAATATTGATGGCTATTCCTTAGTGACAGCCAAAATCCCTGCAGAACAGCGTGGCTACAAGTAAGGCTAACATGCTGAGACCTGTGCTGCTCACCTACCATAAAATGTACAATGTTCCTAAACCCACCATTATACATTGTACAGCAAGTGAGCAGCGCAGTTTCCATCATGTTAACATTGCTGGTAGCCGTGTTGTCCAGGAGAACCTAATCTGCAGGGGTCTTGACTGTTGGACCCCTGTAGATGTAATATTGATGGCTTATCCTTAGGCTAGGCCTCGAAAATATTAGAAAAATGGATAAAGACTTTAAAGAAGTTGTCCAGGAAGTATAAAATGAAAAAAGGCATCCTCATCTGTCCCCGGATGACAATACTAGGGTCTGTTCACACACCGCTGTTACCTCATTGCTTTAAGTCTTGACTGCTAACCAATACGAGGCCTCTGTGGTTACTTACACAGTGACATACGCGACTGAGGCCACTAGCGGCCACATGAAGTACAGGACACAGAAATCCACTGGCCCAAGACTGAATGGACATTGGTTGCGGACACAGGAGCACCATGGACATGGGAGTATCTCCTCAGGTCTGCGCCCAGGTTATTCCAATTCCTGGAGAACCCCTTTAATATTCGTCCTAATGTCCCACACCATATAATGGCCCTATCACTATCCCCCATACAGTGGCCCCATCTTTTGTGCCATTCTATTTCATCTTTTATGTAGCTTAAAAAAGATTGTTGGTAGATCATTTCACTATGTAAACGAGATATGCCTCTGACAATGTGGATGAAAGATCATAAGTTATTCATGATCCTTCTTGTGGCTTTTCACCCATGCCACTTGCCCAGTGTAAATAGGCGCTTAAGTGAGCACTAATTAACCTGTTATATTATCAAATCCGAGCTTGTAGAGCCAGACTGGATCATCTTTAGTGTTCTGTACAAATAAAGTCAGCTGTTTCCAGGTTGTCAGTGGGAAAGCTAAAGCCCAGGTTGCACCAACTGACCATGAACATGTTATGGCTATTTTTGGATAAGCAGATTTTCTATCACTCATCTACGAATTAGTGATCTAAATAATATCCAATCAGATTAGATTTTATATTCCAGACTGGTCAGTGGCAAGGACAGTTCACAGGCCGCCCACTCATAGCCAGTGCGAAGAAATATAATCAGGGTTATGCCTTTGGTAACCCCTTGGTGAATTCATTTGAACAAGGTGCTAGAGATCATATTCTTTGGAGGGATCAATGGAGATAACCAAGCACTATGCTTGAAAATCTCTGCCAGTCCCATACACGTTGAATTGAGCAGCATTTCACATGTGTGACCACCACTATATTCATGACTCTCTGGAATGGGAGCTTGGATCCTTGTAGCTGTGATTGTTGGGTGTCCCAAATATACTGTAGATAGGTGATGCTTTTGGTAGATCCATCTATTGGTGAGTTAATCTGAAAAAGGTGCTAGAGATCATGCTCTTTGATGGGGCCAATGAGATAGCCAAGTACTGTACTTGAAAATCTCTATCAGTCCCATAGACTTTGAATGCAGAAACAGTGTGCATGTGTGACCACCACACCATTCACATGTCTCTGGAATGGGAACTTAGATCCTCTGATTGTTGAGTGTCCCATATACACTGTAGATAGGTGATCTATTTAAGTATTAGTAAATACCATGCTGAGATGTTGAATAATGAGTATAACACTATGGCGGAGATACCGTATATAAATTTTTTACAATGGATTATGTGTCTACAGTTGCCTGGATACTGTAGAGAAAGCCCATGAGGCCGCCTGGCGTCCAATAGAAAGAAAGTGGGTGACATAATATTGCCTTTTCCCTCTTTGCTATCAGCTGTCTGAACCTACACAATTCTGTCCCTCTCCAGTTTGTTCAAGTTATAGGTAAGCAACCAAAACCTTACACCATCCTTCTTATGTGACAACAAGCTTTGTGTCCTCCAGTCTCAGTACAAGCCACCATTATTATGGATATCAGGAAGGACCGAAGATTAAAGGGGATCACCACACTCAACTGATCGTCAAATGGATAAACTTTATTTCTGTAAAAGGCACACACTACGCGTTTCGGGCACAGCGCCCTTTTTCAAGTGTATAAGCTTGCTTGCGTCTGGCTGGACGCATCCAGCCAGACGAAAGTAAGCTTATACACTGGACGCATCCAGCCAAACGCAAGCAAGCTTATACACTTGAAAAAGGGTGCTGTGCCCGAAACGCGTAGTGTGTGCCTTTTACAGAAATAAAGTTTATCCATTTGACGATCAGTTGAGCGCGGTGATCCCCTTTAATCTTTGGTCCTTCCTGATATTATTCTACACCAAAGGTGGCAAGGATCCTGCTGTCTCATCACCTGGGGCAGAACCCTCCCTTCTTTAAGAGGTTTTAGGTTATATCCAATGGTTGTACACACAACCTTCTAAAGGTGAGAAGCTTTTTTCACTTCACCTCTCATCTACTCATATCGTACCTCACCATATTCAGCTCGGTGCTGTTCTTTGTTTTTATCTTTACCATTACTATGGAGTCCTATTTAAAAAAAGACCCATCACCAAGTATAGCATAAAATATTAAATGCCATACATCATTTGATTCTTGCTGTGCCCCTGATCAATTTGCAATTTTTTATTTATTTTTTATTATAAAAAAAATTACAAAAAATTTGAATTTTTTTTTTTAAAAAACATGTAAATTAGCCTTTCACCAAGTGGGCAGAAACCCTATATATTCTATATGAAAAACAAAAGGTTTCTGCCCATTTGTAGAATTTAGATATAATCTTCCAGGCACCATATATATTGAATATTGGATGGATTTTAAAAATGAAAATGGCAAATTAATCAGGGCCAAAGCAAGAATCCAACGATGTATGGTGTTTGGTGTTGTGTACTTGGTGACTGGTCCTCTGTAAGTTGTTGCTTTCGAGCTCTTGCCTGGTAGACGCCAATGCTGCTATCTCTTTCTGACTGTAATGTAATTGGTTACAATTTGTAGCCCCCTCTGACATACAGTCCTATGAAAAAGTTTGGGCACCCTTATTAATCGTAATCATTTTTAGTTCTAAATATTTTGGTGTTTGCAGCAGCCATTTCAGTTTGATATATCTAATAACTGATGGACACAGTAATATTTCAGGATTCAAATGAGGTTTATTGTACTAACAGAAAATGTGCAATATGCAATAAACCAAAATTTAACCGCTGCAAAAGTATGGGCACCTCAACAGAAAAGTGACATTAATATTTAGTAGATCCTCCTTTTGCAAAGATAACAGCCTCTAGTCGCTTCCTGTAGCTTTTAATCAGTTCCTGGATCCTGGATGAAGGTATTTTGGACCATTCCTCTTTACAAAACAATTCAAGTTCAGGTAAGTTTGATGGTCACCGAGCATGGACAGCCCGCTCTCAAATGATCTGAAAACAAAGATTGTTCAACATAGTTGTTCAGGGGAAGGATACAAAAAGCTGTCTCAGAGATTTAACCTGTCAGTTTCCACTGTGAGGAACATAGTAAGGAAATGGAAGACCACAGGGACAGTTCTTGTTAAGCCCAGAAGTGGCAGGCCAAGAAAAATATCAGAAAGGCAGAGAAGAAGAATGGTGAGAACAGTCAAGGACAATCCACAGAACACCTCCAAAGAGCTGCAGCATCATCTTGCTGCAGATGGTGTCACTGTGCATCGGTCAACAATACAGCACACTTTGCACAAGGAGAAGCTGTATGGGAGAGTGATGAGAAAGAAGCCGTTTCTGCAAGCACGCCACAAACAGAGTCATCTGAAGTATGCAAAAGAACATTTGGACAAGCCAGCTTCATTTTGGAAGAAGGTCCTGTGGACTGATGAAACAAAGATTGAGTTGTTTGGTCATACAAAAAGGCGTTATGCATGGCATCCAAAAAAAGCAGCATTCCAAGAAAAACACTTGCTACCCACTGTAAAATTTGGTGGAGGTTCCATCATGCTTTGGGGCTGTGTGGCCAATGCCAGCACCAGGAATCTTGTTAAAGTTGAGGATCGCATGGATTCCACTCAGTATCAGCAGATTCTTGAGAATAATGTTCAAGAATCAGTGACGAAGCTGAAGTTACGCCAGGGATGGATATTTCAGCAAGACAATGATCCAAAACACTGCTCCAAATCCTCAGGCATTCATGCAGAGGAACAATTACAATGTTCTGGAATGGCCATCCCAGTCCCCAGACCTGAATATCATTGAACATCTGTGGGATGATTTGAAGCGGGCTGTCCATGCTCGGCGACCATCAAACTTAACTGAACTTGTATTGTAAAGAGGAATGGTCCAAAATACCTTCATCCAGGATCCAGGAACTGATTAAAAGCTACAGGAAGCGACTAGAGGCTGTTATATTTGCAAAAGGAGGATCTACTAAATATTAATGTCACTTTTCTGTTGAGGTGCCCATACTTTTGCACCGGTCAAATTTTGGTTTAATGCATATTGCACATTTTCTGTTAGTACAATAAACCTCATTTGAATCCTGAAATATTACTGTGTCCATCAGTTATTAGATATATCAAACTGAAATGGCTGTTGCAAACACCATAATATTTAGAACTAAAAATTATTAAGATTAATAGGGGTGCCCAAACTTTTTCATAGGACTGTATATCTCCTCTATATCTATTAAAAATGTTGCCCCTATCAGGAGTCAGTTCCAAAGCACAATCTCCGTATAGAATGAAGCATCAGAAATACTATGCAAGAGATTAAAATCCAAGTAAATACTTTACCTTGACAAGAGCATACAAAACCCTACAATAGCAGAAAGTGAGCCATACGCAATAGCATGTCTGCTATAAAATAAATGGCCGTGTTTTCAATTAGCTGGTAACAAATAAATAAAGTAACATTTTGACAAGATAATTAATATAATGATTTATCACACACATAAATCTTAGTATGACAGACCATATAGCTTATCTCTGGCCAGTGCTGTTTCCAGGTAGAAAGAAGCCTTTTAAAATCTTGTACATCTATATTTGTGCTAATGGATTTGTTGTGACAAACTCAGAACCTGAACTGACTTTATCCCTTGTGTTCCTCAGTTCTCTCACCAGAGACAGGCTGTACATTCTGCAATTTTTAAGAGCTTTGCTACTTTGTGACAAAAAATGCTTCAATTTCAAACCAAATTTCTATCTATCTATCTATCTATCTATCTATCTATCTATCTATCTATCTATCTACAGTGGCGTAACTAGGAATGGCGGGGCCCCGTGGCGAACTTTTGACATGGGCCCGCCCCCCGACCGACGCTGAAGACCTCGACCGACCCCCTCCTACGCATTCCTGCTCTATTATGCCCCATAGTGGCCCCTGCACACCGTATTATGTCCTTTAGTGGCCCCTGCACATACTGTTATGTCCCTCAGTGGCCCCTGCACACAGTATTATGCCCCATAGTGGCCCCTCTACCCAGTATTATCCCCCATAGTGGCCCCTGCACACAGTATTATCCCCCCTAGTGGCCCCTGCACACAGTATTATGTCCCTTAGTGGCCCCTGCACACAGTATTATCCCCCATAGTGGCCCCTGCACACAGTATTATCCCCCATAGTGGCCCCTGCACACAGTATTATCCCCCATAGTCACCCCTGCACACAGTATTATGCACCACTGTGGACACCCATAAACAATTATTATACTCTGGAGTCTTTTCAGACCCCAGAGTATAATAATCTGAGACCCAGGGGGAGAAAAACATAAAAAAAACCTCTGTTATTCACCTATCTCCTGGCTCCTACGATGTCGGCTTCCGAAGTAGTCCATCTTCAATGACGTCAGACGTCACATGACCCGGGACTCAGGCCGGGGTCATGAGACGTCAGACGACTAGGCCAAAGCCTGCCCGGATCGTGGAGAGATAAGTAACAGTGTTTTTAATGTTTCTTACCTCTCCCGGGCTGCCGATAATTATACTCGGGGGTCTGAAAAGATAATATAGGGAAAGTATACATCCGGAGGACTGAGGACACCAGGGGCAGCAGCTGCACCTATCCCTTCCATCCTATGAAGAGCTTTCTCTGCAGCCCGGACTTCCTCCCCCTCCCCCTCCCAGCAAGTGAGTCATCGCTTACATGGTACTGTGTGGGGACAGAGAGACGTCTGCTGCGATGCTCACTTTCTGATTCACAAATGTGAGTATATGTTTTTCTTTTTTTGGTAAAATGTAATATTTAATATGTATTTGTGTACATTTGTTTAACCCTTAAGTACTATCATGGTGTCTATCATACACCACTACCATACACACATCATTATGATAGACACCATGATAGTACGTAAGGGTTAAAATATGTGTCTTGTATACTGTGTGAGTACTGTATGTTAGTATACAGGTATGTGTAATTATATACAGTATGGTATAATAATGTGTATGTGTGAGTGTATGTGTATATGTGAGTATATATAGTATTCATACATTCATATAAGTATATACAGGGTGGCCATAAAATAACCTCAGGTGTTTGGAGTCATGTGCAGGATGACCCAATGGACGGAATTGCCTGAAAATTTGTATGTGTGCTAATCAAGGCATGGGGAAATGGACGGCATGAAAAAAAAAATTTAATACTAAAATTCCCCACCAGGGGATAATGTGGCGTGATGCAGTGTTTGAGGTCAGGCGGGGTTTCGACATTCCCCCGATAAACATGTTCCTTCAAGTGTCCCGACAACCAGAAATCACAAGGAGTGAGATCCGGAGAGCGCGGTGGCCACGCTGTAGGAAATGAGCGGCTCAAAATCCTGTCATCGGGAAAATGTGCACGAAGAGCGTTCTTCACAGGATTTGCGATGTGAGGACGGGTTCCATCCTGCATGAAGGTGATCGTCTGCAGACACTGCTGCTGTTGGAGTTGGGGAACGACCACTGTTTCCAGCATTGTCCGGTACCTCGCTGCTGTGACAGAACAGGTGGCAACCCCAGTTGGGCCCAAATCTTCGAAAAAGAATGGTCCGATCATGAACGATGAGGTGAACCCACACCAAACGGTCACCTTGGGCGAATGCAGCAGAACCCCCTCGAGCGCACGCGAGTTTTCGGTGGCCCTTATGCGACAATTCTGTGTGTTGACCGTTCCATTCAGGTAAAAATGCGCTTCGTCGCTCCACAGGATATTCCATGGCCAATTGGTATCCACTTCTACTATGGCCAGAAACATTAATGCAAATGTCATGCGGGTGTCATTGTCACGAGGAAGCAGTTGGTGATGAAGGCTAATTTTGTATGGGTATGCCCGCAAGACTTTTTGCAGAACTTTCCACATGGTACTGTATGGGAGGCCCAATTGCCTGGAAACACTGCTTGCACTGCAGTTACCGCTATGACTACTGGTGCTCTGTTCCTCAACAGCTGCAGTAATATCCTCCATGACCTCGGGGTGTACAGGTCATCGGCTGCGGCCTGGTTGCACACTCAGTAACCCAGTTGCCTCAAAACGTTTCACCATTTGTCTCAGCGACGTTACAGACATTGGGATGGCACCTGTATACAGGTCTTTCAAACGACAAAAAGCTCTCAGAGGACCAGAACAACAGACAAATGAACGTTATAACTGAAGACAAGAATAAAGCCCAACTGACCCCAATAGAGTGGGGTCCATTAAGTGTCTGTTCTTTTTAATGGAAAGGGCTGGGCAAAAAAATTGTATGTGTAGAACGGATAGACGGACATGGCAACAGAGTGTATGAAGGTAGACTCTGACACATGGGAATGTAGTCTTATGTATGCCATAGAAATATGGTCGATGGCCAATAAATCGCGTTTGAAAGGTCCTGGTTGACAAGTAGAAAAGATTGGCATGTATCTTAAGGGTGCAACTATGTAATAGAAGAGGTCACAGATAAGGCAGTTGTTTAAGAAGGATATGATGAGGGTATGTACAAGTATTTGCTGAAGGTCGAAGAAAAAGTGGATTTCAGAAATTCAAGGTGGTAGACATTAGAGAAGGCATAAATATGTGGTCAGAAGATAAAATCCAAAGCTATCTTTAATTGTTATTTATAGTTGTGGACTGTTGAATTGTGGAAAGAATTAGATTTTTGCTTTTGTTGATGTTAAACTTTTGCAAGCGGGAAAAGATACTGTCACTGATATTCACTTGGGAACTCTGGATAACAGATGAAAATGTATGTGTACCCAGAGGGGTCTCATAATAAATAGAACCCACCCTGCAATTGTGATACCAACACAAATCATTACTAAATTCAAGATTACTATCTGTCTACCGTATCTGTCTACTATATCTATATAGTGACGTAACTAAAGTCTTGTGTGCCCGATGCGATCTTTTGTCCAGGGCCCCCTACCTCATCCCTACAGTGAATTCTTGATAGTGATGGTTACAGGTGCTAAGGAGATTAATCCACCTAAGGGTGCATTCAGACTACGTAACGCCGGGCGTGTATGAGAGCCGTACACGCCGGCATTACGGCAGACTGCCGAACACTTCCCATTCACTTCAATGGGAGCGCTCGTAACAGCGGCGTTTACGAGCGCTCCCATTGAAGTGAATGGGAAGTGTTCGGCAGTCTGCCGTAATGCCGGCGTGTACGGCTCTCATACACGCCCGGCGTTACGTAGTCTGAATGCACCCTTAGTGTGTCTGTGGGTCTCCTTGGTTTATGGGCCAGATGGAAACTGCAATCTCAATACTGATGCCAGTGCTTATGGGCCCCCTAAGGCTCCTGGGCCCCAGTGTGACTGCACTCTCTGCACCCCCTCAAGTTACGCCCCTGTATCAATCTATACAGCAACGTTTCAGCTCATCTCTCAAGAGCCTATCTCAAGGAGTGAGTGCTGTCTATTTTTTTGCTATCTATCTATCTATCTATCTATCTATCTATCTATCTATCTATCTATCTATCTGTCTATCTGATGTAAGAAGGTGACAGGTAAGGTTCTGGAAGGTCGCTATTAGAGATGAGCGAACAGTGTTCTATTGAACACATGTTCGATCGGATATCAGGCTGTTCGATGTGTTCGATTCGAATCGAACATCACGTGGCAAACTCCAAAAATTTTTTATTCCCCTCCCACCTTCCCTGGTGCTTTTTTTGCACCAATAACAGCGCAGGGGAGGTGGGACAGGAACTACGACACCGGAGGCATCGAAAAAAATCGGAAAAAGTCATTGGCTGCCGAAATCAGGTGACCTCCATTTTAGACGAATAGTGGATTTCAAATCCGGGTCATATGAGACTGTGAACTTTGTGACTAAGAGACAGGGATAGCTGTACAGGCAGGGATAGCTAGGGATAACCTTTATTTAGGTAGGAATGTTATTAAAAATAACTTTTTGGGGCTCTATCGGGTGTGTAATTGTGATTTTTGTGACATAAACTTTTGCCCATAGGAATGCATTGGACAGCGCTGATTGGCCAGAGTACGGAATTCGACCAATCAGCGCTGGCTCTGCTGGAGGAGGCGGAGTCTAAGATCGCTCCACACCAGTCTCCATTCAGGTCCGACCTTAGACTCCGCCTCCTCCGGCAGAGCCAGCGCTGATTGGCCGAAGGCTGGCCAATGCATTCCTATGGGAATGCAGAGACTTAGCAGTGCTGAGCCAGTTCTGCTCAACTACACCATGTGCCAGTCAGCCCATCTGATATAGCAGAGCCGAGTGTGCACACTCGGTAGGATCTGGGTCTCATTAAAAGGACTATAAAAGGTTGTCAAGACCTCAGTCCTGGGTAGCTCCTGAGGAGGGAGGCGGTGCCGGGTTCTGTCCTAACACTCGGCCAACTATCTATCTATCTATCTATCTATCTATCTATCTATCTATTTATCTCTATCTATCTATCTATCTATCTATCTATCTATCTATCTATTCTCTATTCATTTTTTTTTTAAATAAACAATGTAAAATTATTATTTTTTACCTTATTTTGAGGTTATATTCAGTATACAACCATTTCATGTGCAGGTTCATACTGCTTTGCGTTCCTGTTATTTCTGTGTGCTTTTATACAATGTCTATATACTGGATGTGCCAGGAGAGCTCCATTCACGTGGAGACCAGTTTGGCTTCCATTTAATGGTATATGGCAGTATTTCCATCTTTTTTTTGCCATATGCAGGCTGCTCTATTCTATAGAGTGGCTTCCAGTAAATTTTCGAATAGATGTCTATGGAGGACTGATGTCACTGTATAGCATCTTTCCCAGCCTTCAGTTAAATGTATACCTTAGGGGCTCTTCTGACCAACAGTATATAGTGCATTTAGTGGAGGGGATAAAAACTGTGTGAAAGTAGTACCGGTATATTGATGTACATGTTTTGGTTTATTTTAGGATTGTTCTATTTCTCAGATTTTTTTTCTGTTTTTTAATGTAATATACGGCATATGATTACTGTTTCCAATCCTATGTGTTAATCATAAGAATGAACTTTGGGCGAAGTGGTAATTCATACGTGTGTGCTGCGATTCTCAGTATATGTAAAATACATTAGCTGTGCAGTATTTATTAATAGCCGGCTCTAAACTAATCCCCACATGAATTGGAATCACTGTACTGAATGCTTCTCCCTTCTTATCTGTAATGTCCTCCGCCTATCGGTATCTAACACACTCTCGGTCCTTGTTGTCAAAGCTCAATTTACGAGTAAGCATTTTAATAAGACGATAACTGTGATCACTACAATATCCCTGCACCAAATGCCATGAATTATTGCTACCCCACGCACTGGGATCCCTAATGCACTTACCTGTGTGGATCTGATATCTTGTCATATCTACCAGAGCTACATGAGCCATGTCATCCATCTGGCATCTAATCCAAGTCACTTATTAATTTGCTAAACTGACGAACACCTTGTAATTACGGATAAACATCTACATCTAGATTTATCAATGCTGTCTACAGTTTAGATCAAACAATCAGAAGTCGCACCAAATTGACTCTTGCTTACTTTCCGCCAATATCTTAAGCCAAAAGTTTTTGTTAGGCTAAGTCCCATGAGACATTCCACAACAATAAAGTGCTGCGGGAAGAACCGCAGGGGCAACACATCGCGGTTCTTCCCGCAGCGGTTTAGACAGAAAGTTTATAGAATTCTCCTCCACGGATTTTCTGTTACAATTATACCTATGAGGAAACCGCCAATGTTTCCGTAGGTATAATTGGCATGCTGCAATTACCAAAAACGCACTGGTTTTGGAAATTGTGGTGTGTCCGCACCGCAAAATTTTCCGCAAAATGGGTATGGGATTCGCTAGAATACCATCCACTTTGTGCTTACTGTAAAACGCTGCGATTTTTAAAATTTTGCAATTTCCGACCTGTGGGGCCCTAGCCTCAAAGCGTTTCAAGCCACATTTCCCTATTTCTAGATCCTGGGGAGCGCGAAGAGGGAATTCTTCAATTGGTAAAAAAAATGACAGAAATCGTACCCAATTGAATTCGTAATAACTATTATCCCTATTCATCATCCTTTTATAACATTTTCTGTCAGATTTGCGCTTGTCTGTATTATTTGTGATTTACTGAAAAATTTACACATTGCAGGAAATTATGGCTGGGTTTCTGACAAGTGCCAGACCATAGAAAGTTCCTGTATTCACGGTTGTATTCATTAGCAGCCTATCAAGATGAAAGCCAGACACCACTAACATGTTTAGAGAAAAGCTTTACAAATCTGGAGATTTTTAATTATTTATATCATTTAAAAATGTTTAACTTTTGATTGTTTACAAATTTAAATATGGTTATGTTCATGAGCAAACCCTTAAATATGTTCATGAGAAAATCGTTTAAAGGGGTATTCCCATGACACTTGTTCACTAACCTGCAGGCTGTTGTGCTCTCTTCACTTCCTACTTTTCTCGGCACATAGGTGGGCGGGGTTTCACTTGCACGGGATTAGTTGTAAATGAATTACCACAGTGTGAAGCTGATGTAGCAGAGCTGGATTTGTGTCAGTTTGCATTACATACAGAGGTAAAGGACTCCCTATCTCAGCCCTTATCAGCCAAATTCAATTAAACTGACTGATAAGAGCGCAGAAATCCCGGAGCTCTCTGAGAAGCTCTGCTACTTAAAAGACACAAATAGCTCAGAGCTGCTCCCAGCCCCTCCCTCCCCCCCTTAGAGCAGCAGCTACATCACTGGACAAATGAGCAGATAATCCCAAGGGCCATAGAAATGAGTGTAAACAATGAAGTGAATAAATTAAGACAGCGGCCAAACAAAGCAGTTTTGATAAAGGAAAAGTCTTACATCCACATAAACTAGCAGTATAGATAGGATCCTTGTGATGGGACAACCCCTTTAAGGCTAAAGTCCCACATTGAGGAAACACAGCTTTTTTTTTGGTGCAGGCTTTGCTGAGGTTTTTTAAGCCAAACCCAGGAGTGAATTGAGCAGAAGGGAGAAGTATAAGAACTTCCTATATATTTTTCATTCCTTTTGTAGCCATTCTTGGCTTTGGCTCAAAAAAACGCAGCAAAATCTGCAACAAAAAAAAGCTGCGTTTCCACAACGTGTGGCCTCAGCCTAAATATGTTCATGAGAAAACCCTTTAATATGTTTATGAGCTATGCACTGGATTGATTAAGAATATTAGATTTATAGGGAATTGGTTAGTGAGATCCATCAACAACTGCTAAAATCTAAACCTATAGTCCTAAATTCCTGCTTGACCCCCACTCAATTCAAAATTCTAGCCAAAGATAAGCGGCTGTGGGGCATTTGGGTCCTATGATCTAGCAACTGTTGGGAATCCTCGTGGTTAGATCCCTATCAATTCAAGAAATTCCCCAAGTAGATGAAATAATTGAAAAGAAAACATACAACTCACTGCACATAGTATTAGCCCATGTATCTTTTCTCATCAATAACAGTATTGACTTTAGACCATGGGAAGATTATGCAAATCTGTCTTCCATGATGTAATTAGGAAGTCAGCTGCTGCCTCAGTGTTGCAAACCAATAGAGGGCGCTCACTGGAATGTGCAAGCCTGTCTTCCCTGATGTACTTAGGAAGACAGAAATTCAGTGAAATAACCCAATAAAGGTTTACTCCCTTTAGCATCATGCTCGACCTTCCAAGAGGCCTTTGTTTTGCAATGACGCTGGAATTATTACCAGGTATAGTCTCTCAATCGAGGACGGCCGTTTCGATGTACTTGCATCTCATCAGCTCGATGTAGAGAGGACTATAACCTGGTAGAGGTGAGAGGCTTAGACAGGGTTAAGGGGATATTGTCACTCCTTGGGGAGAGACCACCATATAGGAGTGGAGTGCTAAAGGCCTAATAAGTCTCGACACACCTATATGGTGGTCTCTCCCCAAGGAGTGACAATATCCCCTTAGTATTGACTTTAATGAAGAAGATACAAGAGAGAGGTTATGTAGGGCTGAATATCATGAAAACTTAAGATAAGTAACTGCAGACACCTTTTGTAAAACAAGTGCTGTGGAAAATCCCAATGAAATCATTTGGATCAATCATAACATGTTTTCGGTCACAAAAAAGAATGGACAGAGTCTCAAGACTGCATTGGGTCTTGTGTCTGCATGTTTTATCCGACCATACCTCTTATAATCCAATTTACAGCCCCATAAACCCCTTTGATGCTGCTTTAGCCTTGTGGTGGGGATGGGTTTTGGTGTGGTGAGACTCCTACTTGCTTTCCCATTCCTATAGCACATATTGTTCATAGATTCCTTAAGCAATTGAAATGTATCTTATTTAAGGTCACAGATTCCAAATGAAAATAAAGTTTTTTTTTTTTTTTTTTTGGAACTAACTTGTAAAGATGAATAAACATGTCATGTGGATGTTGCATGAAAGTATAGCCTGTCTGGGAGAAAGTGGAATGTTTTATAATACTGTTGTATCTGTTATTTTGTGAAATGACTTTGTAGAGTTTATCACAAAGTAAATTGTAGGGTGAGAATGGAACTGAAGAATTTTAATTGTAAGGTAGCAAACATGATGTGAATGAAATACATCTCAATGAACATGACAGTCGGGATTTGATTGTCATATGCCAATGTGAGCCCGGCTTATTCAGGCAGATGTGTATATATTATATATGCCACTGAATTATCCGGTATGGAATGACTGAACAGGTATAGAAACTAGAGATTAATACGGTATAGTACATGGGAGATACAATAGTCAAAAAGTTCTCTTATATAAGGAAATTGTCAGTGGTTAAAGAGAATATTATAAGTTGGCTATAGCAATAAGTTTAGCCCTTTCATGCCTCAGCCAATTTTCATTTTTGCATTTCCGTTTTTCTTTCCCCACCATTCCAAGAGCCATAATTTTTTTCATTTTTCAGTTCACAGAGTCACATGATGGCCTGTTGTTTGCAAAAGAAATTGTACTTTGTAATGGCACCATTCAATATCCTGTGCAATGTTCTCGGAAGCTGGAAAAAAATTCTGAATGAGGTGGAATTGGAAAAGAACGCATTTGCGCCAATTTCTTCCGGGGTTTCATTTTTATAGCATTTACTATGTGATAAAATTTAACATATGTAGGGAAGTTAGCTCGGTAGAAACAGTGGTGTGGACCCAGACAGTCAAGACAGGGACCTTGACTTCAGGCACAAAATAAACAAAACAAAATACAGCCTTAAAGGGGTATTCCCATGTACATGATCATATCTATATTTGTAGATAATTAAAAGTTAAACATTTTTGCAAATATAAGTAATTAAAAATTCTGCAGAATTTTAAAGATTTTCTCTAACTTTCTTAGTGGTGACCGTCTTCTTGATCTTGATCGGTTGCCAATGGTACGACCACTAATGCAGAAACTTTCTATGGTCTGGGACTTGTCAGGGACCCAGCTATGACTTTCTTATTGTAGCTGGGATATCAGGCAGGGACACTACATGTATCAGAAGATATCCCGGCCACAATATGGAAATCATGGCTGATTTTCTGACCTTAGAAAGTTTCTGCATTGGTGGTCGTATCCATGGCAACCGATCAAGATAACAGACACCACTAAGAAAGTTAGAGAAAATCTTTAAAACTCTGCAGAATTTTTAATTACTTATATTTGCAAAAATGTTTAATTTTTAATTATCTACAAATTTAAAAATAATTATGTACATGGGAATACCCCTTTAACTTCAGGCAAAACAAAATAAAAACCTGCTCATCTGAGCAACTAACTAAACAGAACGGATACTAGTCTAACTGTACGTGTGGATTCCTTCCAGCCACACAAACAAAACAAGAGCAATATTATCTCACTGGACTCAGGGTTATAGGACAGAACCACACACCTCCTTTCACCTCATGGAACTGCCCTGGATTCTGAAACAGCCATTTGGCCATTTTAATTTTTTTCCCCCACTACGCCATTCACTGTATGGGATAAATATTTTCATATTTTAATAGTTGTTTATTATTGTTTAATTATTTTTAGATTTGATCTAGAGAAAGGAGGGGAGGGGGGGGGGATTGAACTTGTGTGTTTTATGTGTTTTTTTTTAATACTTTTAAAAACATTTTTATTTTTTATTTTACTTTTATTTTCAGACCCCCTAGGGACCTTAGACCCTAAGGTGTATGACCGTTACTATATACAGCAATAATAATATATTGCAGTGTATTGGAAAATTTGATTCACTTCTATTACAATAGAACTGATGTAATGACAAGCCTGGAAGGCTTCAATATGCTCTCAGCTATCATAGCAACAGATCAACGTCTGCCGACGACAATCTGGAGAGTGGCAATGGGTCAAAGATGGCATCACCCACAGATGCTGTGGTTGCGTTTAACTGTGACATCTAAAGTATTAACAATAGAGATGAGCGAACACTAAAATGTTCGAGGTTCGAAATTCGATTCGAACAGCCGCTCAATGTTCGAGTGTTTGAATGGGTTTCGAACCCCATTATAGTCTATGGGGAACATAAACTCGTTAAGGGGGAAACCCAAATTCGTGTCTGGAGGGTCACCAAGTCCACTATGACACCCCAGGAAATGATACCAACACCCTGGAATGACACTGGGACAGCAGGGGAAGCATGTCTGGGGGCATAAAAGTCACTTTATTTCATGGAAATCCCTGTCAGTTTGAGATTTTCGCAAGCTAACTTTTCCCCATAGAAATGCATTGGCCAGTGCTGATTGGCCAGAGTACGGAACTCGACCAATCAGCGCTGGCTCTGTTGGAGGAGGCGGAGTCTAAGATCGCTCCACACCAGTCTCCATTCAGGTCCGACCTTAGACTCCGCCTCCTCCGGCAGAGCCAGCGCTGATTGGCCAAAGGCTGGCCAATGCATTCCTATACGAATGCAGAGACTTAGCAGTGCTGAGTCAGTTTTGCTCAACTACACATCTGATGCACACTCGGCACTGCTACATCAGATGTAGCAATCTGATGTAGCAGAGCCGAGGGTGCACTAGAACCCCTGTGCAAACTCAGTTCACGCTAATAGAATGCATTGGCCAGCGCTGATTGGCCAATGCATTCTATTAGCCCGATGAAGTAGAGCTGAATGTGTGTGCTAAGCACACTCATTCAGCACTGCTTCATCACGCCAATACAATGCATTAGCCAGTGCTGATTGGCCAGAGTACGGAATTCGGCCAATCAGCACTGGCTCTGCTGGAGGAGGCGGAGTCTAAGGTCAGACCTGAATGGAGACTGGTGTGGAGCGATGTTAGACTCCGCCTCCTCCAGCAGAGCCAGCGCTGATTGGCCGAATTCCGTACTCTGGCCAATCAGCGCTGGCCAATGCATTCTATTAGCTTGATGAAGCAGAGTGTGCACAAGGGTTCAAGCGCACCCTCGGCTCTGATGTAGCAGAGCCGAGGGTGCACAAGGGTTCAAGTGCAGCCTCGCCTCTGCTACATCAGAGCCGAGGGTGCGCTTGAACCCTTGTGCACACTCTGCTTCATCAAGCTAATAGAATGCATTGGCCAGCACTGATTGGCCAGAGTACGGAATTCGGCCAATCAGCGCTGGCCAATGCATCCCTATGGGAAAAAGTTTATCTCACAAAAATCACAATTACACACCCGATAGAGCCCCAAAAAGTTATTTTTAATAACATTCCCCCTAAATAAAGGTTATCCCTAGCTATCCCTGCCTGTACAGCTATCCCTGTCTCATAGTCACAAAGTTCACATTCTCATATGACCCGGATTTGAAATCCACTATTCGTCTAAAATGGAGGTCACCTGATTTCGGCAGCCAATGACTTTTTCCAATTTTTTTCAATGCCCCCGGTGTCGTAGTTCCTGTCCCACCTCCCCTGCGCTGTTATTGGTGCAAAAAAGGCGCCAGGGAAGGTGGGAGGGGAATCGAATTTTGGCGCACTTTACCACGCGGTGTTCGATTCAATTCGAACATGGCGAACACCCTGATATCCGATCGAACATGTGTTCGATAGAACACTGTTCGCTCATCTCTAATTAACAACCATGATTGGTGTCGGCACCAATTGCCGCTGTTAGCATCGTGTTATACATCCAGCATCCGCCCCGTATGGAAAGGGCTCAGCTCCTGAGCCCTCTCCATATACCCCATCACACCAAATTATGTATATTTACATGATTTGTATGAATACATAATGTTAGCAGAATCCATCAACTTATGCGTTATGGGTGATGTCAGGAGAAGATGGATCAATCTCCCAGGAGATAGGCAACCACTATAGGTCTTCAGCAACAGCTCACCATGGCTGCCCAATTAGAGCTACAGATGAGTAAACCAGTTCAGTATGAGTTATAACAGTTATACCCTCCTTCGCTACCCTCTTCTGGGTCTCTTTGGGCATCCAGCATTCTGTTTGAGTTCTCTTCTGGCATCTTCCAGCTTCCTAGGTGATGTCATGCGCCCCGGGTCAATGGCCCTCTGTGGTTGATGGACATGATGGACACTTGATTCCATTATTTTACTAATGAAAGAAAAACTTGTGCATGCGGGTCTTTTTGTAGCACATCTAAATGTTACTGACTTATTTTGTACCATTTTTTATATTTCTTGTGGTATTGTTCTTTCAGGGATTTTATTTTCTATTAAAAAGTGTCAAAATTCACCACACATTATGAGAAAAGCCCTGCACTCAGGACTGTTATCTCTGCCGGTTTCAATCTAAAAAAATGGTGTAAACCTGATGGACACCTAGGGGACCCAGGGGTCTGCGGTAAACCAACCGGGTTTTGCCGGACAAGCTCTCAGTCGTTCATGTCCCACATCTAGACCCAAATGTCAGGGAACCCGGTGCAAGTGTGAACCTAGCCTAACATAGGAGGTTCCTAATAGGTTGTAAAGAACCTACACGAATGGGTATTTTTGTAGCCAGTGCACCTTGTCTACACCTATTACCAAATGCTTTTCATGTAGTTATAATAGGATCTGGATTGTATGCCAGACTTTCAAAGATCTCTTTTACCACTGATATGAAGATGGAATATGAAAAGCTCAAACTTCCTCCCGTGTTCTAGAAATAAGCTCATTTACACAATGTATCAAATCTTCTTCGGTAGATCTTACCTTGTCATTACAACTGAACATAACAATTAGTTCTCTGTTCATTTTTTGGGGATTTGAGGTAAAGATTTTTGTTTCTATATAAAACTGTAACTTCACATCAAAGATTTTGCTGATTGAAACAGTTTATTATATAATTTATTTTTTTCAGTGTGGTTGACACACATCTATATCAGTAAATGAATAATTGGTATATAGCAACAATACAAGCAATGGCGTAACTACTATGGTAGAAGTGGTAGCAGCTGCCACAGGGCCTGGGACATCAGGGGCTGGCGACAGCTGCTACCACTGCATTTTTTTTTTTTTTTTTTAATAGGCCGTTACCAGCTGGAGTTACTCTAGCTGGTAACGGGCCCTATATACTTACTGATCCTGGCAGGGGCCGGGATCGGTAAGTGACGGCGCAGTCTTTTCGGATCCCTGAGTATAACGATTGGAGAGGCCCGGGAGAGGTAAGATAACATAAAAAACTGTGTTACTTACCTCTCCAGGTTCCGGGCAGGCTTCGGCCTACTTGAGTGACGTCATATGACCTGCGACGCAGGGCCCCGGTCACATGACGTCCCGGAAGATGGCTGACAGCGACGGAGAATGCAGGGGAGTCGGGAGATAGGTAAGTAACAGTAGTTTGTTCTGTTTGTATCCCTCTGGGTCTCCGATTATTATACTCCCCAGAGTATAATAGCTGTTCATGTGTGTCCATGATGGGACATAATACTGAGTACTGGGGCCAGTATGGGGACATAATACTGTGTACTGGGGCCAGTATGGGGACATAATACTGTGTACTGGGGCAACAATGGGACATAATATTGTGTACTGGGGCCGGTATGGGGACATAATACTGTGTACTGGGGCCACTATGGGACATAATACTGTGTACTGGGGCCACTATGGGGACATAATACTGTGTGCAGGGGCCAATATGGGGTATTATAGTGTGCGCAGAAATGCACGCGCGGGGGGGGGGGGGGGTGTTCAGCGGTAGGGGTCAGTTGGTCAAAGTCTTCAGCGTCAGTCAGGGGGGGACCCCATGTCAAAAGTTCACCACAGAGCCCCGCCATTCCTAGTTACGCCACTGAATACAAGCCTAAGGACTAAATCACACTCAGGACAAGACAGAGTAGCATGAGGCATGAGTACTTTCATTAACCCTTTCAGGCAGTGGCATAACTAGGAATGGCGGGGCCCTTTGGCAAACTTTTCACATGGAACCAGGATCGGTAAGAAAATAGGGCCCATTACCTGCTGGAGTTGCTTCAACAGGTATTGGCCTATTAAAAAAACAAAACAACAAACAGAATCTGCAGTGGTAGCAGATACCACCCCTAATGTCCCAGGCCCTGTGGCAGCCACTACCGCAGCTACCTCTGTAGTTACGCCCCTGCTTTCAGGACCAAGCGTCAATGCCCCGGCCAAATTTAGCAGTTTTTTATGCATTTCTGTACACTGCAATATCTTTTTAATGCCTTTGCATATCTCAACAATTTTTACAATATTTTTCAGGTCACATAAGGCTCGAAATAACTAGCCTTATCTGTTAAATAAGTTGAATATTTTTTTCACTAGAAGTAGAAGAATGGTATAAAATGTGAAAAAAAATAAAATTTTGCTTCTTTTACCTAAATTGTTTTTATATATACTATTGCACATAAACATATTAAAATTTGCTTTCCTATTTCTTCTGATCACAGCGGCTACACACTAATATGTTTTTCAACAAAAAATTAGGTTTTATATGGTTTTATATTCAGCATGGCTTATTTTCTAATCCATATGTAAATTAACTAGTAGTTTAGTATAGTAGAGGACTGTAAACTGTTGGTGTTATTCTGTAATATAGATTACATTACTACAAATGGCCACTCTTTGGGATGGTCTTTGAGGCCATAACATGCTCCATAAAACACAGACACATTATGGCTGTCTGAACATGGTTAGGATACACATCTATTTGCACTTGTTTTTAGAGTATCTAGGCAGGTGGTAGAATAAGATGGCAAGTACAGTACAGGGACAGTCTGGCAATTAACAAGAATCTATATGTGGTTTCTGTGGCTTAACACATGATCTAAAGCCATCCTATCACAAGCAGAGTCGACTCTCAGCCTGCACTGTGAACAAGCAGACACCGGGGCTGCATCCCGCGATTGACCCATACGTCCATTGTGATTGACCAGTAGATGGCGATCGACGTATTGGGCACCCCTGTGATAGGGAATTTAGATGTTTCCTTCTTAATGTCTCCAACCAGCATAAGTGTCCCACCACACTTATGAAAGATGGTGCATATTAGGGCATATTGTGGTTAAGAAACATTAGTGTTGCAAGGATATTGAACTATTGGCTGAGAGCATGAGATCTTATTACCTACCATGGAATTGTCACATGTTATATTAATAGCTGCATATGTCTCCCACCTCTGCAAAAGCTGATTCTGCCTGTTTTGTCTACATGCTGTGCCCCCCTCTTAATCATTATTACACTAACTAACAATCATTGGCTACTGACTGACTACAGTGTGGCCATTATGAGGCCATTAAGAGGCAGAGCCCCGTCCTGTGACATAAGTGGTTGTCCACGTCGGCATACTGTATCCTGTCATTCATGTTCTCAATATAAGCTAGCAGCATAAGACTGAGCAGCACAGACTTTACAGTATGAAGAAGCTATATAATACAAAGCCATAATGAGTTTTCTCTGCAGGTTGTGTTGCCAGTTATTATCGCAACACGCACGTTTTTCCTACAGGACAATATATACAACGTAGAACAGTCACAGAAGGAAATTGTTTATGAACTACAAAAGGAGCAAGGCATGATTCCTGATGCTAAAGAATATTACACAAAGATCTAAACTTCTCTAAACCTTAGTAGGCAGTTTATATAGATTATGACTTAATGCAAGTTTAACAATATGTTTTCATGAAAAATAGACCCGAGCATCATTAAAATCTCAGCTCTGTGCTGCAGCAAAAGGGGAAATGTACTAATTTCTTTTTGTCAAGGCACACAGGCATTTTAAGGATATTTTACTTTTTTTTACTGGTATTTGTTGTAGTTCTTTTATGTTTTAAAATACATATCCCATTTATACAATCCTTGCTTTATGTGATCTGATTTAATGGGTATGACAGTCAAGAACAAAGATTAAAGAACAAAAAAGTGATGGCATGTCTTAGGGCTCGTTCACACGGTGTAACGTCTCGCGTGATGTGACACGTGTACGCCGTGTGACCCTTTGCGTGCCGTACACGCTCCCATTCATTTCAATGGGAGCGGGGATCGTATGCGCCGCGCTAGTTTGCGGCCGTGAATAAATACACGGCCGCAAACTAGCGCGGCGCATACGATCCCCGCTCCCAGTGAACTCAATGGGAGCGTGTACGGCACGCAAAGGGTCATGCGGCGTACACGTGCCACATGATGGAACAGCGCCCCCCAGTGGCCAAATAACATCCTTTAAATTGAGTACTACCGTACCAGAGGATGGCCTTACATAAATGCGGCATCTATCTAGTGGCAAAAACAGCTCATATTGTGCTTTTTTAACACATTGGAGGAGATTTATCAAGCAAAATGCAAGTGTTTCAGATACTTTTTAGACTCTTCTTACTTGTACAAAAAAAGGGTGTGACTCTCAGGAAATAGGTTGTGACGCCGTGAGCCAAAAATCTTCAAAAACGCTTCTTTTTTCCACGTCCTACTGTGATCTCTGCCTCCCATTGTTTTCAAATCTGGGATGGAATCTTCTCCGGATTCGGGGGCAAAATCCACCCCTAAATCCATGGCAAATTCCTCTTTGTGAACACACCGTAAATAACTAGGTCAGATCATCTTCAAAAGAGCAAGTCTTATAAGGTGATCCCAGTAGGCTTTAGTTAGTATCTACCAAAAGGACCAATGGGGAGCCACAGCTGGGCCTGAGGTGCCAGTGCATACTTATAGGTATGGGAAGAGAATGTAAATTCATCTGGTCTGATCCTGAGGAAGAGCTACTGTGGCTGAAAAAGTAAACGTTGATTATGATTTAAAGAAGGCCTTTCATGTCCTCATGTATATGTGGTTTTATATACCGCTAGAAAGCCAACAGTGTTCTGAATTCAACAAATCATCGGTTTTCCCAGTATTTGCACTGGGGCTGGAGATATTGGTCCCTTTAATTTCGGGACCAATATATCCTCACTGTCAGAAGGGCGATCTCTGGGCTGTGAGGGATGGGCCCCACGGCAGTACTTGTCTATAGACTAGTAGTGGGGGGTAAGCAGGGGTGAACCTAGCCTTTTTGCCGCCCAATCCCAACCCCCAATACCACCCACCGCCCCCCCCCCACGGCAAAAAGGCTAGGCTCACCCCTGACTACATAGCACGTAGACCCCACGCTGTGTAGTGATTAACCCCCGCCCCCCCACCGGTATCCGCTTACCTGCAGCTCCCTGTTCTTCTTGGTCCGGTCCCCTGTCCGGTCTTCAGAGCATCACCCCCCCCCACCCCCCGCGCGCGCGCAGGACGCAGGCACACATCGGGTGCGGGCCTGATTACGTGGCCACATCACCTGGCGTGTGGGGAGAAGGGGGAAGAGGGTGCAGAGCGGAGGGGGTGGCGTTAGCAGGTAGAGAGCAGGCAGGGAGAGGACCTGCACTCTGCTAAGCGTGAGGGGCGGCTGCTGGAGCAGCACTGCGTCCACAGGGCCTCCCCAATCCACCGCTCGCTTCCCGTGCCGGGCTGCCGAGACGGTGATGCTAAGCCAGTCCAGGACAGCTTGTTCTGGACTGGCTTAGGTCAGTAAAAATGCGCCCCCCCCCCCCCCCCGGGGCCCCGGCATAGCGCCGCCTGAAGTGGTCGCTTTAGGTCGCCTCATGAGAGGTGCGGCGCTGGGGGTAAGGCATTCCGCACACTAACACTATTGTCAAACAGACATCTAAATATAATATCATAACTCCTATATTGTATCCATATCTTTTTCTGCTAAGTTATGATGAATGTATATGTGACGTGACTATATGCCATGTGCAAATAGCATTCTACAATTATCAGTTTTTACCACAAGCAGCCACAACGCAGATAAACGTCTTCCATTACTCTACATTGATTCCTGCACCTTGAGTGCTGTGAAATATATACATTGCTTTCTTCTTTAAAGACAAATAATGTAAAACATATATATAGTCCCTTTTCAAGGGTCATAAATAAAGGCTAGCAGCAGTGCACTGGGGGGTGAAGAGGGAAACTTTTAATCACTTTCCCTTTTAATGTTCACATGGATTTCTTCTAGATAGGAAATGTTGCATGCTGACTTAATTACCTGTGCAGGCCATTAGATGCAGAAGCATAGTATCAGTGCCACGCCTCATATGCGGGGCATCAACTCGATCTGTGCTGGGCAACTGTAATGCGAAAAATAATAAAAGACTTTAGTAATGTACAGTAATGTGAAACAGGAACAAAAACTAAAATGGTGATCTGTAAAGTCGTATTTATAGGTATCGATTGCTTAACACCCCAAAATTTGTGAGCTAATAAAAGAAATCAATATAGCATTCTGTATAGCTAACTGTATAGCATTCGGCCAATCAATGCTGGTTCTGCATTGAACTTTTCCATTCGAATAGCGAGTGGTATTCGATCGAGTACGAGTATTTCGAATACCGTAATATTCGATCGAATACCCACTCGATCGAATACCACTCGCTCATCTCTATTAATGATCAAATTTGTAGCATTGGAAATGTAAAGATTGAGAGTCTTCAGTAGCTGATACCTTTTTTAATGGCTAACAAAAATGATGACAGATTGCAAGCTTTCAAGACTACTTAGGTCTCTTCATCAGGTATACATACCATAGTATACTATGTCTGATGAAGAGACCCGAGTAGTCTCGAAAGCTTGCAATCTGTCATCATTTTTGTTAGCCATTAAAAAATTATCAACTATTGAGGACTCCTAAGCTTTACATTTCATATCCACTGGCTAATACGGTACAAAGATATAATTGTAGCATATTAAGCTGCTTTATAGTCCTGTATAGACTAACACATGCCCTGTTAATGGGAATGACCTCTACCTCACATTTCCAGTATCATTACAACCACATTGGCAAGTTATATCAGCAGAGATCCAAACATTTCAAGAACATTGATTTTAATGGTTAGAACATTTGCTTATTTGCACCTGTTTACTGAAATCAATGGGTGTTGGAATGGTATCCTAGGGGTGGACGGATGTCTTTTCTCAGCCTCAGAAGTTATGGTGAACAAAACAAATTTGTAAGGAGTAAAAAGGGGTGGCTGGAAGGAAATGCTTAATGATGGTGACATTTACAGAGGTGCAAGACACGGAACTTATTTTCATTTTAAAAATGTCATGCACAATGAGAATGCAAATGGATCAGGATGAGCACACCGATGGACCTGTGCATTGTCCTATGTAACGACAAATAATATAGAATTATACATAAATACCTATACATACAATGTACATTATTAATCTTGTAGTTTAAAAGATGGATTCCATATCATACAGAGGTGCATCGGCCCCGTGTGGTACTGTGAACGTTGACTGGTAGAGTTAATGGAAGTGAATGCATGGATGTGCAATCTATAAGTGATTTGTCTAGATCCCGCTGTTTTCAGTAAGATTCCCCTTAGCCAAGATATAAGACCCTTGTGTGTTGTAGAGACATGACACAGATTCCCTTGTTTCAGTTGCTGAGGAGACACTGGCAGAGCCAGGATTCGAGCCTCGGATCAATGCCACAAACTCATTTTCGGACACGCAGCACTAAGTCCTGCAGAGAAAGAGGATTAAGACGCAATTATTTATCTCAGCCTCCTTACCCCTTTAGACAGTTGTTATTTCAATGGCAGTGTTGGTATTTAACTAATGAGCACAGCAGTCCCTGAAGTATTCACTTAAGAAGAATAAGCAGCAGGGGAAAGTTGCTGCCCTTTCTTTCAGGATTTAACTTCCACCTTCTCTCGGAAGGGCGTGTTAAAGGTACATCCTCCAACCCTTGGAAAATATACATTTCAATGAAACTTTCTAATTACCTTAAGTTTATAAAGTAGATGACTTGCCGGGTCTCGTCATTAAAAAGTAGCGTCTGCTCTATATTAACATTAGAAACGCGTTTCCAGGTTTCCTGTTGAAGTTCTCCTCCATATGTATTAACATTATGATTTATTTATTTTTTATGGAAAATGCAGTTTGTGCTTTTAATGACCCTGGTTATATTTTGAGATGGAAATCAAACCAGTGTTAAAATAGATCTAAATGGCAAACATCTAAGACTATGGTATGTTTAATATTATTCCCATTTCTGCATTAAAACTGAAGTAGATATTTTATTTTCAGATATACCCCACAGCTATAATGAGGGATCATCTAAATTGTGGGTTTAAGGTGCATATTTGGCTGAAATTGACTTCCAACTAGATCAGGGATGAGTGGTAACATGTACAGGGGTCCTTGCAAGTAAGGCTAGCTGCACACGACCAAGTTTCACCCATGAACCTGTCTGTGTGCAAGCCCACTTGTAGACGACTGTGTGCTAGGTCAGTGTGCTATCCGGGTTTTTCCTATTCATTTCTATGGGCCTGTATACATGACCGTGAATTTCACGGTCCAGTGTGCGGACCGACAATCCGAGCCGCACAAAATGGAACAGGTCCTATTCCTGCCTGATTTTGCATCTGTGGCTCCTATTCATTTAATGAAAGGGGCCGTGGAAGTATGAGCGGTACACGGGTGGCACATGGGTGACATCTGCAGTTTATTAATGGCAGCCCTTTAGCACACGTACGTGTGCAAGCTGCTTTAGCCATATTTACCAGTTTGAACTTCATTCTGGGAGCGGAACTCCTAGCAGTATGGTTATCTATGATACTGTACTATAATTGATATGGGACAGTATATTGCTATCGATAACTAGGATGACTAGGATAACTAGAGATTGAAACGGGGCAGCACAGGCAGACGTACAAGCGACGGGAAAACAGACTGTGCCAACACTGTGACCAAGGGGCCCTAGAAGACGAGGCCCATTTCCTACTACACTGCACCAAATACTCAGCTGTGAGGGCTATCTACTACCAAAGACTCTCTGCCCACATCCCAGACAACACATCTACAGATGAGAAGAGGAAACTCTACATCCTACTGGGAGAAGAGGAGTCCGCTGTGGAGATTGCTGCCCAATATGTGTCCAGCTGTCACCAAAGAAGAGAAAGATGAGACCCTAAGGACTATTAAACCCCCACCCACCACACAAAGACCTTTAAGCCCCCCATCACCTTTAAGCCCCCTATCACCGGCCTACCCCATGCCCACCCATACCCACACGTCCCAAACAAGAACAATGAGACCCCAAGGACACACAAACCCCCAACCCACACAACCCTCACCCACCCCCAACCATTCTTTGATTTGGCAACACCAAATGTTTTTCTTCGGTCATGCTAATAAAGCACCTTTGTATTTGTATTTGGATGCTAGGAGTCCTGCTCCCAACATGAAGTTCAACTATTGTGGAGAATCGCTCAGGTAGATGCTCGGTAGAAGTGCAGGAAACAGGAACACAGAGACTGGGTTGCACTCAAGTTCAGTATTTATTCACTTCTTGTGCATAAACTGCCTTTATAAAGGCACAAACAAATAAAACAAAAACTTTCTCGGCTGAGAACTAACTATAACAAAAGAAATTGTACCCTGACTATAGAAGAGCCTGGCTGTGAGACTCTCACTCTGGTAATATCAAATGGGTGGCACAGTACCTGGTTTGTAGTTTTAGTTCACACAGGAACTCTCAGCTTTGTCAGTGTGGTGCCACAGCTCCTAGCACTTACACACAGCCTAATATCAGGCTTTAATTCATCAGCTGACCTCCCTGGTGTGGATCTTTACCAAACATCCTTTAGCTGCCTGGCTGGAACATACCTGTCATCCCAGACCACACCCTTCACTTTCTCACACTATGTAAATCTGCCTAACACACTGACAACGTTTCACAGTGGAAACTTAGTTGTGTCCAAATACCTTTAGGCCAATGATAAATTATTTGGCCTTTATCTTCAGGGCATATTCACACCTGACAGATTTGTTTCAGAAATCTCGGCAACATTTGCATTCATCTGAATTGACATTGCAGAAATCTAAATACTTGCCTCCAATAAAAATCCATTTACATGTATTTTCCGTTGCAGAAATTTTTGCAGCAAAGCTGCCATGTGTGACTATTCCCATGTTAGGCCCGGTTCACATCTGCATTCAGTATTTAGTTTGGGGAGTCTGCCTGAGGACCCCTCGAACGGAACCCTATATGCATTAAAAGTGGTTAGCTAAGAAACCACATGGACCCCATAGACTATAATAGGGTCCGTGTGTTGTTTGCAGGATTTTTCTCTCTGCATTTTTCAAGCGGATTCAGGGACGGAATCCCCGAATGGTGACCGGATGTAGGTCTGAACCTCGTCTATGCTGGTAATAGTGGTAGGTATTCAGCAGGATGTAGACAAGAAGGATACTGTGGAGAATGTTGTGGCACAAAAGAGAAATGATTTCTATTTGGATGGTATAGGGGATGGCAATGATGGCAATGATGGGCGGCCCATGTAGAGTCATGTTGTGAACGAATCGTCATGGTGGTTTGAGTGTAAATAGAGAAGAAACAAAAATGGCAATGCTGTAATATGGCCAATAATCCTTTAATTATTCACAATGCAGAGGGAAAAGACCTTGGAGTGGAGGTAAGGACGGCATTTCCATTCCACACTCTTCTCTTTTGGAATCAGCAAGGATTCAACTGCTTGGACCTTCATCCTATCCATGTACCATGAATGCTAAACCCTTAGAGCATGACCCGCTTGTAATGTGGGTGTTCTGGAAAAAAAAAAAACGTATGTTCACGTCTCCTATCACATACTGTAGATGATAACTGATAGATTGTGAAGTCCAAGTCCCGGGTTCTCACTCCAATTTCTGGAACAAAGGTCCCATGTCCCCTGTATTGAACGGTGCTCGCCATGTATACCATGTATACTGCCACTCCAGTCACAGTTTATGGGACTCACAGAAAAAGCCAACTACTGTACTTTACGATCTTGGCCAGTTTTATAGACTCTGATTGAAATTACATTGTACATGTGAGATCTCTGCCCCCTCATATAGGGGGCATAGTGGACCCCACCAATATGGCAGTTATTGCCAGAGAATAGGTTATTATTTGTTATTACTAGAGATGAGCGAACAGTAAAATGTTCGAGATTAGATATTCGTTTCGAGTAGCCCCTCAATATTCGATTACTCGAATCGAATATCGAATCCTATTATACTCTATGGGGGAAAATGCTCGTTTCAGGGGTAGGCAACATTCGATCAAATTACACTTACCAAGTCCACGAGTGAGGGTCGGGCTGGATCCTCCGAGAAGTCTTCTCCTTGCAGCGTCCCCGCGGCGTCTTCCGGCTCTTCATTCACTCTGCCAGGCATCGGGCCTGGGCAGAGCCGACTGCGTATGTCTGCACTATAAGCGGGCATGCGAAGTCGGCTCTGCCCCGGCCCGATGCCTGGCAGAGTGAATTCAGAGCCGGAAGACGCCGCGGGGAAGCTGCACGGAGAAGACTTCTAAAGGTAGGAGAAGAACCAGCGTGGATTGGCCGACTGTATAGCATTCGGCCAATCAATGTGGGTTCTGCATCGAACTTTTACATTCGAATAGCGAGTGGTACTCGATCGAGTACGAGTATTTCGAATACTGTAGTATTCGATCGAATACCTACTCGATCGAATACTACTCGCTCATCTCTAGTTATTACCAGAATACGCTTCTAATCATGACTTCCATTCATTTCGTTCCTACATAACACTGATATTTGTAGAGCCAAACTCTCAAGAAATCCCTTACAATTTTTACTTTGTTACCATAGAGCATTCCTAATATGTCAAGGCTGTATTTCTCCATAAACTGACAAAACCAATAAAAAGTCAGTCATTACCCACATTCACTGTGCGGGGAGAGAACACTATATCATATATTTATCTTATGTTTTATACGGATATTACCAGAAATATTCATTTATGGCGCTGCTGCGATACTGCCATAAAACACAAATACCATTTTTATAATATCAGCTGATATGGGGAAAAGTCCAAAAAATAGGCGCAGTGGTAATGGAAATGTGCTGGATTATATTGTTCTGGATTCTTTTACACTGGGTAAAGATGGCAATAAATGTTTGGGTGGACGCTGTTATTTCTTATGGGATCGCTTTGACTATAAACATTAATGTTACTTTCTTAAGCCTCATGGAAATACAGTAGGACAATAGTGTTGTTGCTTTTGAAAAGACCAGTATTTTAGGTTTTATCTGTGACTTTGTTGTTTAACAAGAGTTCATTGACACATTTTATAGCAGCCACTTGGGTATAAGAAACTTACCAATGGACTTCTATGGGAGAGTGTTGTGGGCATGCTCTGTGACATATGGAGAAGTCACTGTGCACCTTAAGATTTGAATGTGACCTGTGACCGTTGCCTACTATTGACGGGGTCTTTTGTTAATTGCCTCCAGCAGAGCTATTACCTTTCATTGAAATGTCAACTTTTGACTGAGATAACTGATGAGAAGTGATCTCTACAGGACAGGAAGTGTTGAAGCATTTAAAGGGGGGGGGGCAGTGAGGTTCCGTTTCAGAAGGCTTGAAATGGAACATCACCAGATTATCAGAAAGTGTCCCTCGGGTGATCACATGACCAGCCCAGGAATATAGATAATTATCCATTTTTTTTTTTAAATGGATGTGTATTAGAAGTTAGGTGGGGGAGAAAGTTTAGTTTAGTTTATAGGTAGAATTTAATTTTATCCCGGACAATCCCTTTAAGAATGAACAGGTAATATAAGGGAAGTTAAATCTTACCTGTATATAAATGCATCTATAGTGTTGGCCAAAAGTATTGGCACCCCTGCAATTCTATCAGATAATACTAATTTTCTTCCAGAAGATGATTGCAATCACAAATTATTTGGTATTATCTTCATTTAATTTTTCTTCAATGGAAAACTACAAAAAGAATTGTCAAAAAGCCAAATTAGATGTAATTCCACACCAAACATAAAAAAGGGGAGGACAAAAGTATTGGCACTGTTTGAAAAATCATGTGATGCTTCTCTAATTTGTGTAATTAACACCTGTTACTTACCTGAGGCACCTAACAGGTGGTGGCAATAACTAAATCACACTTGCAGCCAGTTGAAATGGATTAAAGTTGACTCAACCTCTGTCCTGTGTCCTTGTGTATACCACATTGAGCATGGAGAAAAGAAAGAAGACCAAAGAACTGTCTGAGGACTTGAGAAGTAAAATTGTGAGGAAGCATGAGCAAGCTCAAGGTTACAAGTCCATCTCCAAAGACCTGAATGTTCCTGTGTCTACCGTGCGCAATGTCATCAAGAAGTTTAAAGCCCATGGCACTGTGGCTAACCTCCCTAGATGTGGACGGAAAAGAAAAATTGTCGAGCGATTTCAACGCAAGATTGTGCAGATGGTGGATAAAGAACCTTGACTAACATCCAAACAAGTTCAAGCTGCCCTGCAGTCCGAGGGTACAACAGTGTCAACCCATACTATCCGTTGGCATCTGAATGAAAAGGGACTGTATGGTAGGATACCCAGGAAGACCCCACTTCTTACCCAGAGACATAAAAAAAAGCCAGGCTGGAGTTTGCCAAAACTTACCTGAGAAAGCTAAAAACGTTTTGGAAGAATGTTCTCTGGTCACTTGAGACAAAAGTAGAGCTTTTTGGGAAACGGCATCAACATAGATAGGTTCCCTGATGTTTTGGGGTTGCTTTGCTGCCTCTGGCACTGGACTGCTTGACCGTGTGCATGGCATTATAAAGTCTGAAGACTACCAACAAATTTTGCAGCATAATGTAGGACCCAGTGTGAGAAAGCTGGGTCTCCCTCAGAGGTCATGGGTCTTCCAGCAGGACAATGACCCAAAACACACTTCAAAAAGCACTAGAAAATGGTTTGAAAGGAAGCACTGGAGACTTGTAAAGTGGCCAGCAACGAGTCCAGACCTGAATCCCATAGAACACCTGTGGGGGAGGAGAGATCTCTTGATGGCAGTTTGGAGAAGGCCCCCTTCACATCTCAGGGACCTGGAGCAGTTTGCCAAAGAAGAATGGTCTAAAATTGCAGCAGAGCATTGTAAGAAACTCATTGCTGGTTACCGGAAGCGGTTGTGCACAGTTATATTGTCTAAAGGTTGTGCTACCAAGTATTAGGCTGAGGGGGCCAATACTTTTGTCTGGCCCATTTTTGGAGTTTTGTGCAAAATTATCAATGATTTGACTTTTTTTCATTCTCTTTTGTGTTTCATTGCAAGCAAAATAAATGAAGATATTAATACCAAAGCGTTTGTGCTTGCAATCATTTTCTGTAAGAAACTGAGTATTATCTGACAGAATTGCAGGGGTGCCAATACTTTTGGCCAACACTGTACATGGTCTCTGAGTTGTTGGCAAGAAATGGAAGATGTTTTTCAGCAATTCTGGACTAATGACTTAGATCAATATAGTCAGCCTTCAACAGCCAGTTTCTCAGGTGGACCATAACTGTATAATAAAGTATAGAGGTTCAGGCTACAGCAA
Organism: Leptodactylus fuscus; assembly: GCF_031893055.1. Classification (NCBI taxonomy): domain Eukaryota; kingdom Metazoa; phylum Chordata; class Amphibia; order Anura; family Leptodactylidae; genus Leptodactylus; species Leptodactylus fuscus. The sequence continues at coordinate 39,009,697 of NC_134266.1, read as the reverse complement.
ATGTTGTTCATGGTAAAATTTCACTAGTATTGGAGAACAAACTCATGGTACCAAGACCATTGGTAAACTTGTAATAAGTGGAAAACATCTGAATGGTCTATGAATGGACTTTTGTAAAGATCAGTCCCAAGTCATGTCTATAGAGTCCTGGGTGAGATGATGGACCTCACACTGGTTTCAGCCTGGATTTTCAGGACTGTGCCATTTTTCATGGACATAACATCAGTGAAAAATAGCTGTGTCAGTCTACTGAAGCCCACTGAAGGGGCTTATTCACATGACAGTGAATAATGGCCGCATGATGGCTGTTTTTTTTTAAATTGCCATCACACGGCTCTTTTAAGACCCATGCATGTCTATGGGTTTATTTACATGGGTTTGGGTGCGGATTCCACTCCCTGTCAGAATCTGCTGCCATTTTTTCAGATATGCAAATAAATTGAGTGTTTTATACCCCATTCACAAGCACAGAATCGGCACAGAATATTGAATGCAATGGAAATTAAAAAATCCACAGAATGTTCATTATTCCGGTGGATTCTGCTCGGAAGATTCGCTCTATTGAATTACAATGGGACTAATCCGTGTTCGTATCAGTTAGCCAATCCACAGCGGAACCGTTTCCAGCCTAAGGCGACTCTATCCTGCATGAAATTACCCTCAGGGATCTGCAAGTCTCCACATATATTTCACTATGATTTACCCTAACCCCCGATTTCTAAGACATTCAGGCTACAGGCTGTTTTATTTGTAGATGAGCTTAACAATTATATATATATATATTTTAGCAATGGTGGTAAAGAATCAAAACGCAAACAATAGACAGACATGTGATGTCTCTCCTGAATGCATCCTGGCAGAAGAGCTTGCAATCCGAATAAAAGCATCACGCTGCTTGAGTGATTTCTCCGCAATACCGTATTCTCATTCCTCTCATGTCTTCCTTTCTTATCAAAAAGCAGCCTGAGGAGTAAGGGAGAGCTACCTGTTAAAAAGATGCTTTATGCTGCCTACACCAACCCCAGCATCAGCGTGTGCTGGACAGCTCCCTCCTGACACAAAGAAATACTGCTGCCTGCCCGATAATTGGATGTACAACCGCCGGATGACAAACTTACTCCACAGGTTACAGGATTTCCACTGTCAGGGAAAAAAATGGTAGAGTTGAAAATAACACATTTGTTCAGATCTAACAAAATTTACCTTTATCCAAGAAGGCTAAAAATCTGATCAGATAAAAAAAAACCTGCAATTCAACCCTTCAAGTGATGGCATCATTACAGAATCCAGCCGTACAAATGGGCTGCTTACACCGCTGGAATTGAGGCGCTTTAATGCCACGAGCTAATTAGAGGATAATTTACGGCAGACGACTTCTGTGTGACCCTTATGTTTTCATTTACTGTCACCATTTTCCATCCGCAGACGAAAAGAATCTAGTGTTATGTTTGATATCGAAGATAAGAGCAATATTTTCTGTGTATCTGTCATAATAAATGCTATTATCACATTGCACTAACAGCATTTAGCGGAATCAGTGGGAGACATCAGAATCTCATATTTCCTGGCGGAAAAATGGCAATCACAATGTAGTTCGCAGATGAAGATTATTCAATAAAGCAAGTGTTAGCTCATTCCGCCATATCTTGTTAGGCAGGGGCTGAGTACCCGCCTTGTCTTCTATTTTTTAACATTAAAGGGGTGGAGAATGTATCTGGGAAGCTTTGAGACTGTGATGACCTTTTGTAATGACCTTTGGAACTGGCGGACATCTCATCCCACAGGCTGTGTTAGAACAAGGCACCAGTTACTTTGCAGTTTAGACTTTGCTTCAGTCACCTCCTGTTCTGTATAATAATCTGTTTTCAATTCCGACCTCCGTGCCCTAGGATCACAGCAATCTGAATTACTGTAACTCCCTAGACCCAACAGCTTCCTCCAGTCTTCTATCCAACTAATAAAAGTTTGATGGAATATAAGTGAGAGCAGACAATATCGCTACTTCTTGAAATTATCACTTTACAGTTGACACCTTTTCACAGTCTAGATACAAAAGTAGGACTTAAAATGACTTTTTGGAAAATAAAGGCAAGAATACGGTAATTGGAAATTAATAAATGGAGTAGAAAATCTATTTCAAAGCTAATTTGTCATTTCTTTAGGATCTATTACCAAAGATGGTTTGGAATGCAGAATATGTTTAATATGCAGAGTACTGACTACATGCCCATTTTGTCCATAATTTTCATGAAAAATGAAACATGTGCTTTCCATTTCTGAAAGATGTACAACAAATAGATATTACATTAGAAAATCTGCCATAATTTCCTTTATTTCAATGTTCCTATGTCCAGTCTAGAACCTAGAGCCAATCCACAGTCTCAACTACTTGCAGTGCAGTTAATAGTTGACCATTGGGGTTGAGCCGATCTTGAGATTTCAGGATTGTTTTCAAAATCCGATTTTCCATCCGAACCCGATCCCGATGCCAATTCCGATCCTAATGTGAGTCAATGGAATTCTTTAATGATTGAAAATCAGATTTTAAAAACGATCCTATTCACTACACAGTGTGGAGTCCAAAAATTGAAGGCTTCAGTTTTTGGACTCTACACTGTGTAGTTATTAAAAAATCCACCGGCTACTTAGTTCCCCCTGCTGTCCGGTTACCTGCACAGAACCGCTGCCACTCCCTGGAGCTCCAGCCCATTGTTCTCTGTCTTCTCCTCTCTCATTCACACACCGGCAGAGTGCGCCCCCGCCTCCCTAGGCTAGTGTTACTGATGCTGGGAGTAAGGCGGGGCTTGTTGTGGCTTAGGAGAGTGTGGGCATCACTCACGTCTCCCCGCCCTGTACCCGCCCACACTCTCCTAAGCCACAACAAGCCCTGCCTACTCCCATCATCAGTAACACTAGCCTAGGGAGGCGGGGGCGCATACGGTGCTCTGTTGGTATCTGAATGAGAGAAGAGAGGACAGAAAACAACGGAGCTCCGGGGAGCAGCAGCAGTTCTGTACAGGTAACTAGGGTTGAGCGATCGGGATCGGAATTCCGTTCCCGATATTTTTTTTAGGCGGGATCGTAACCCTGTTGACCATCTAAATTGGGTAGACCAGGTGAAAATCTACTCCCTATGTAGTGACTGCCCATTCCTTTCTCTGCTAAATACAGTATGTCCTTATAGGATATATGGAAAATGGTTGTCTTTAGAGATGAGCGAACACTAAAATGTTCGAGGTTCGAAATTCGATTCGAACAGCCGCTCAATGTTCGTGTGTTCGAACGGGTTTCGAACCCCATTATAGTCTATGGGGAACAGATACTCGTTAAGGGAGAAACCCAAATCCGTGTCTGGAGGGTCACCAAGTCCACTATGACACCCCAGGAAATGATGCCAACACCTCTGGAATGACACTGGGACAGCAGGGGAAGCATGTCTGGGGGCATCTAACACACCAAAGACCCTCTATTACCCCAACATCACAGCCTAACAACTACACACTTTACACACTCAATACCACCTCTCTGACAGTAGGAAAACACCTTGAAACATGTGTATTTGGCACTTGCAGTGAGGAGAGCTTGTCACCAGCAGTGAATTTGGCCCTTGTAGTAAGTTGAGGTTGGCACCAACATTTGTTTTGAAAATCAGGGTGGATTGAGCCTCTAACCAGCAGAGTTTGGGCAAATTCATGGTGGAGGGAGCCTCTAAAAACCCCAGTTTGGACCAATTCATGGTGGAGGGAGCCTCTAAACAGCCCAGTTTGGGCAAATTCATGGTGGAGGGAGCCTCTAAAGAGCCCAGTTTGGGCAAATTCATGGTGGAGGGAGCCTCTAAAAACCCCAGTTTGGACCAATTCATGGTGGAGGGAGCCTCTAAACAGCCCAGTTTGGACCAATTCATGGTGGAGGGAGCCTCTAAAAACCCCAGTTTGGACCAATTCATGGTGGAGGGAGCCTCTAAACAGCCCAGTTTGGACCAATTCATGGTGGAGGGAGCCTCGAAAAACCCCAGTTTGGACCAATTCATGGTGGAGGGAGCCTCTAAACAGCTCAGTTTGGGCAAATTCATGGTGGAGGGAGCCTCTAAACAGCCCAGTTTGGGCAAATTCATGGTGGAGGGAGCCTCTAAAAACCCCAGTTTGGACCAATTCATGGTGGAGGGAGCCTCTAAACAGCCCAGTTTGGACCAATTCATGGTGGAGGGAGCCTCTAAAAACCCCAGTTTGGACCAATTCATGGTGGAGGGAGCCTCTAAACAGCCCAGTTTGGACCAATTCATGGTGGAGGGAGCCTCTAAAAACCCCAGTTTGGACCAATTCATGGTGGAGGGAGCCTCTAAAAACCCCAGTTTGGACCAATTCATGGTGGAGGGAGCCTCTAAAAACCCCAGTTTGGACCAATTCATGGTGGAGGGAGCCTCTAAACAGCCCAGTTTGGGCAAATTCATGGTGGAGGGAGCCTCTAAACAGCCCAGTTTGGGCAAATTCATGGTGGAGGGAGCCTCTAACCAGCCCAGTTTGGACCAATTCATGGTGGAGGGAGCCTCTAAAAACCCCAGTATGGACCAATTCATGGTGGAGGGAGCCTCTAAAAACCCCAGTTTGGACCAATTCATGGTGGAGGGAGCCTCTAAACAGCCCAGTTTGGGCAAATTCATGGTGGAGGGAGCCTCTAAACAGCCCAGTTTGGACCAATTCATGGTGGAGGGAGCCTCTAAAAACCCCCAGTTTGGACCAATTCATGGTGGAGGGAGCCTCTAAAAACCCCAGTTTGGACCAATTCATGGTGGAGGGAGCCTCTAAACAGCCCAGTTTGGGCAAATTCATGGTGGAGGGAGCCTCTAAACAGCCCAGTTTGGGCAAATTCATGGTGGAGGGAGCCTCTAACCAGCCCAGTTTGGACCAATTCATGGTGGAGGGAGCCTCTAAAAACCCCAGTATGGACCAATTCATGGTGGAGGGAGCCTCTAAAAACCCCAGTTTGGACCAATTCATGGTGGAGGGAGCCTCTAAACAGCCCAGTTTGGGCAAATTCATGGTGGAGGGAGCCTCTAAACAGCCCAGTTTGGACCAATTCATGGTGGAGGGAGCCTCTAAAAACCCCCAGTTTGGACCAATTCATGGTGGAGGGAGCCTCTAAAAACCCCAGTTTGGACCAATTCATGGTGGAGGGAGCCTCTAAACAGCCCAGTTTGGGCAAATTCATGGTGGAGGGAGCCTCTAAAAAACCCCAGTTTGGACCAATTCATGGTGGAGGGAGCCTCTAAAAACCCCAGTTTGGACCAATTCATGGTGGAGGGAGCCTCTAAACAGCCCAGTTTGGGCAAATTCATGGTGGAGGGAGCCTCTAAACAGCCCAGTTTGGGCAAATTCATGGTGGAGGGAGCCTCTAAAACCCCCCAGTTTGGACCAATTCATGGTGGAGGGAGCCTCTAAAAACCCCAGTTTGGACCAATTCATGGTGGAGGGAGCCTCTAAACAGCCCAGTTTGGGCAAATTCATGGTGGAGGGAGCCTCTAAACAGCCCAGTTTGGGCAAATTCATGGTGGAGGGAGCCTCTAAAAACCCCAGTTTGGACCAATTCATGGTGGAGGGAGCCTCTAAACAGCCCAGTTTGGGCAAATTCATGGTGGAGGGAGCCTCTAAACAGCCCAGTTTGGGCAAATTCATGGTGGAGGGAGACTCTAACCAGCCCAGTTTGGACCAATTCATGGTGGAGGGAGCCTCTAAAAACCCCAGTTTGGACCAATTCATGGTGGAGGGAGCCTCTAAAAACCCCAGTTTGGACCAATTCATGATGGAGGGAGCCTCTAAACAGCCCAGTTTGGGCAAATTCATGGTGGAGGGAGCCTCTAAAAACCCCCAGTTTGGACCAATTCATGGTGGAGGGAGCCTCTAAAAACCCCAGTTTGGACCAATTCATGGTGGAGGGAGCCTCTAAACAGCCCAGTTTGGGCAAATTCATGTGGAGGGAGCCTCTAAACAGCCCAGTTTGGACCAATTCATGGTGGAGGGAGCCTCTAACCAGCCCAGTTTGGACCAATTCATGGTGGAGGGAGCCTCTAAAACCCCCAGTTTGGACCAAATCATGGTGGAGGGAGCCTCTAAAAAGCCCAGTTTGGACCAATTCATGGTGGAGGGAGCCTCTAAAAACCCCAGTTTGGACCAATTCATGGTGGAGGGAGCCTCTAAACAGCCCAGTTTGGGCAAATTCATGGTGGAGGGAGCCTCTAACCAGCCCAGTTTGGACCAATTCATGGTGGAGGGAGCCTCTAAAAACCCCAGTTTGGACCAATTCATGGTGGAGGGAGCCTCTAAACAGCTCAGTTTGGGCAAATTCATGGTGGAGGGAGCCTCTAAACAGCCCAGTTTGGGCAAATTCATGGTGGAGGGAGCCTCTAAACAGCCCAGTTTGGGCAAATTCATGGTGGAGGGAGCCTCTAACCAGCCCAGTTTGGACCAATTCATGGTGGAGGGAGCCTCTAAAAACCCCAGTATGGACCAATTCATGGTGGAGGGAGCCTCTAAAAACCCCAGTTTGGACCAATTCATGGTGGAGGGAGCCTCTAAACAGCCCAGTTTGGGCAAATTCATGGTGGAGGGAGCCTCTAAACAGCCCAGTTTGGACCAATTCATGGTGGAGGGAGCCTCTAAAAACCCCCAGTTTGGACCAATTCATGGTGGAGGGAGCCTCTAAAAACCCCAGTTTGGACCAATTCATGGTGGAGGGAGCCTCTAAACAGCCCAGTTTGGGCAAATTCATGGTGGAGGGAGCCTCTAAAAACCCCCAGTTTGGACCAATTCATGGTGGAGGGAGCCTCTAAAAACCCCAGTTTGGACCAATTCATGGTGGAGGGAGCCTCTAAACAGCCCAGTTTGGGCAAATTCATGGTGGAGGGAGCCTCTAAACAGCCCAGTTTGGGCAAATTCATGGTGGAGGGAGCCTCTAAAACCCCCCAGTTTGGACCAATTCATGGTGGAGGGAGCCTCTAAAAACCCCAGTTTGGACCAATTTATGGTGGAGGGAGCCTCTAAACAGCTCAGTTTGGGCAAATTCATGGTGGAGGGAACCTCTAAACAGCCCAGTTTGGGCAAATTCATGGTGGAGGGAGCCTCTAAAAACCCCAGTTTGGACCAATTCATGGTGGAGGGAGCCTCTAAACAGCCCAGTTTTGACCAATTCATGGTGGAGGGAGCCTCTAAAAACCCCAGTTTGGACCAATTCATGGTGGAGGGAGCCTCTAAACAGCCCAGTTTGGGCAAATTCATGGTGGAGGGAGCCTCTAAACAGCCCAGTTTGGGCAAATTCATGGTGGAGGGAGCCTCTAAAAACCCCAGTTTGGACCAATTCATGGTGGAGGGAGCCTCTAAAAACCCCAGTTTGGACCAATTCATGGTGGAGGGAGCCTCTAAAAACCCCAGTTTGGACCAATTCATGATGGAGGGAGCCTCTAAACAGCCCAGTTTGGGCAAATTCATGGTGGAGGGAGCCTCTAAAAACCCCCAGTTTGGACCAATTCATGGTGGAGGGAGCCTCTAAAAACCCCAGTTTGGACCAATTCATGGTGGAGGGAGCCTCTAAACAGCCCAGTTTGGGCAAATTCATGGTGGAGGGAGCCTCTAAACAGCCCAGTTTGGACCAATTCATGGTGGAGGGAGCCTCTAACCAGCCCAGTTTGGACCAATTCATGGTGGAGGGAGCCTCTAAAAACCCCAGTTTGGACCAATTCATGGTGGAGGGAGCCTCTAAAAACCCCAGTTTGGACCAATTCATGGTGGAGGGAGCCTCTAAAAACCCCAGTTTGGACCAATTCATGGTGGAGGGAGCCTCTAAACAGCCCAGTTTGGGCAAATTCATGGTGGAGGGAGCCTCTAAACAGCCCAGTTTGGGCAAATTCATGGTGGAGGGAGCCTCTAACCAGCCCAGTTTGGACCAATTCATGGTGGAGGGAGCCTCTAAAAACCCCAGTATGGACCAATTCATGGTGGAGGGAGCCTCTAAAAACCCCAGTTTGGACCAATTCATGGTGGAGGGAGCCTCTAAACAGCCCAGTTTGGGCAAATTCATGGTGGAGGGAGCCTCTAAACAGCCCAGTTTGGACCAATTCATGGTGGAGGGAGCCTCTAAAAACCCCCAGTTTGGACCAATTCATGGTGGAGGGAGCCTCTAAAAACCCCAGTTTGGACCAATTCATGGTGGAGGGAGCCTCTAAACAGCCCAGTTTGGGCAAATTCATGGTGGAGGGAGCCTCTAAACAGCCCAGTTTGGGCAAATTCATGGTGGAGGGAGCCTCTAACCAGCCCAGTTTGGACCAATTCATGGTGGAGGGAGCCTCTAAAAACCCCAGTATGGACCAATTCATGGTGGAGGGAGCCTCTAAAAACCCCAGTTTGGACCAATTCATGGTGGAGGGAGCCTCTAAACAGCCCAGTTTGGGCAAATTCATGGTGGAGGGAGCCTCTAAACAGCCCAGTTTGGACCAATTCATGGTGGAGGGAGCCTCTAAAAACCCCCAGTTTGGACCAATTCATGGTGGAGGGAGCCTCTAAAAACCCCAGTTTGGACCAATTCATGGTGGAGGGAGCCTCTAAACAGCCCAGTTTGGGCAAATTCATGGTGGAGGGAGCCTCTAAAAAACCCCAGTTTGGACCAATTCATGGTGGAGGGAGCCTCTAAAAACCCCAGTTTGGACCAATTCATGGTGGAGGGAGCCTCTAAACAGCCCAGTTTGGGCAAATTCATGGTGGAGGGAGCCTCTAAACAGCCCAGTTTGGGCAAATTCATGGTGGAGGGAGCCTCTAAAACCCCCCAGTTTGGACCAATTCATGGTGGAGGGAGCCTCTAAAAACCCCAGTTTGGACCAATTCATGGTGGAGGGAGCCTCTAAACAGCCCAGTTTGGGCAAATTCATGGTGGAGGGAGCCTCTAAACAGCCCAGTTTGGGCAAATTCATGGTGGAGGGAGCCTCTAAAAACCCCAGTTTGGACCAATTCATGGTGGAGGGAGCCTCTAAACAGCCCAGTTTGGGCAAATTCATGGTGGAGGGAGCCTCTAAACAGCCCAGTTTGGGCAAATTCATGGTGGAGGGAGACTCTAACCAGCCCAGTTTGGACCAATTCATGGTGGAGGGAGCCTCTAAAAACCCCAGTTTGGACCAATTCATGGTGGAGGGAGCCTCTAAAAACCCCAGTTTGGACCAATTCATGATGGAGGGAGCCTCTAAACAGCCCAGTTTGGGCAAATTCATGGTGGAGGGAGCCTCTAAAAACCCCCAGTTTGGACCAATTCATGGTGGAGGGAGCCTCTAAAAACCCCAGTTTGGACCAATTCATGGTGGAGGGAGCCTCTAAACAGCCCAGTTTGGGCAAATTCATGTGGAGGGAGCCTCTAAACAGCCCAGTTTGGACCAATTCATGGTGGAGGGAGCCTCTAACCAGCCCAGTTTGGACCAATTCATGGTGGAGGGAGCCTCTAAAACCCCCAGTTTGGACCAAATCATGGTGGAGGGAGCCTCTAAAAAGCCCAGTTTGGACCAATTCATGGTGGAGGGAGCCTCTAAAAACCCCAGTTTGGACCAATTCATGGTGGAGGGAGCCTCTAAACAGCCCAGTTTGGGCAAATTCATGGTGGAGGGAGCCTCTAACCAGCCCAGTTTGGACCAATTCATGGTGGAGGGAGCCTCTAAAAACCCCAGTTTGGACCAATTCATGGTGGAGGGAGCCTCTAAACAGCTCAGTTTGGGCAAATTCATGGTGGAGGGAGCCTCTAAACAGCCCAGTTTGGGCAAATTCATGGTGGAGGGAGCCTCTAAACAGCCCAGTTTGGGCAAATTCATGGTGGAGGGAGCCTCTAACCAGCCCAGTTTGGACCAATTCATGGTGGAGGGAGCCTCTAAAAACCCCAGTATGGACCAATTCATGGTGGAGGGAGCCTCTAAAAACCCCAGTTTGGACCAATTCATGGTGGAGGGAGCCTCTAAACAGCCCAGTTTGGGCAAATTCATGGTGGAGGGAGCCTCTAAAAACCCCCAGTTTGGACCAATTCATGGTGGAGGGAGCCTCTAAAAACCCCCAGTTTGGACCAATTCATGGTGGAGGGAGCCTCTAAAAACCCCAGTTTGGACCAATTCATGGTGGAGGGAGCCTCTAAACAGCCCAGTTTGGGCAAATTCATGGTGGAGGGAGCCTCTAAAAACCCCCAGTTTGGACCAATTCATGGTGGAGGGAGCCTCTAAAAACCCCAGTTTGGACCAATTCATGGTGGAGGGAGCCTCTAAACAGCCCAGTTTGGGCAAATTCATGGTGGAGGGAGCCTCTAAACAGCCCAGTTTGGGCAAATTCATGGTGGAGGGAGCCTCTAAAACCCCCCAGTTTGGACCAATTCATGGTGGAGGGAGCCTCTAAAAACCCCAGTTTGGACCAATTTATGGTGGAGGGAGCCTCTAAACAGCTCAGTTTGGGCAAATTCATGGTGGAGGGAACTCTAAACAGCCCAGTTTGGGCAAATTCATGGTGGAGGGAGCCTCTAAAAACCCCAGTTTGGACCAATTCATGGTGGAGGGAGCCTCTAAACAGCCCAGTTTTGACCAATTCATGGTGGAGGGAGCCTCTAAAAACCCCAGTTTGGACCAATTCATGGTGGAGGGAGCCTCTAAACAGCCCAGTTTGGGCAAATTCATGGTGGAGGGAGCCTCTAAACAGCCCAGTTTGGGCAAATTCATGGTGGAGGGAGCCTCTAAAAACCCCAGTTTGGACCAATTCATGGTGGAGGGAGCCTCTAAAAACCCCAGTTTGGACCAATTCATGGTGGAGGGAGCCTCTAAAAACCCCAGTTTGGACCAATTCATGATGGAGGGAGCCTCTAAACAGCCCAGTTTGGGCAAATTCATGGTGGAGGGAGCCTCTAAAAACCCCCAGTTTGGACCAATTCATGGTGGAGGGAGCCTCTAAAAACCCCAGTTTGGACCAATTCATGGTGGAGGGAGCCTCTAAACAGCCCAGTTTGGGCAAATTCATGGTGGAGGGAGCCTCTAAACAGCCCAGTTTGGACCAATTCATGGTGGAGGGAGCCTCTAACCAGCCCAGTTTGGACCAATTCATGGTGGAGGGAGCCTCTAAAAACCCCAGTTTGGACCAAATCATGGTGGAGGGAGCCTCTAAAAAGCCCAGTTTGGACCAATTCATGGTGGAGGGAGCCTCTAAAAACCCCAGTTTGGACCAATTCATGGTGGAGGGAGCCTCTAAACAGCCCAGTTTGGGCAAATTCATGGTGGAGGGAGCCTCTAACCAGCCCAGTTTGGACCAATTCATGGTGGAGGGAGCCTCTAAAAACCCCAGTTTGGACCAATTCATGGTGGAGGGAGCCTCTAAACAGCCCAGTTTTGACCAATTCATGGTGGAGGAAGCCTCTAAAAACCCCAGTTTGGACCAATTCATGGTGGAGGGAGCCTCTAAACAGCCCAGTTTGGGCAAATTCATGGTGGAGGGAGCCTCTAAACAGCCCAGTTTGGGCAAATTCATGGTGGAGGGAGCCTCTAACCAGCCCAGTTTGGACCAATTCATGGTGGAGGGAGCCTCTAAAAACCCCAGTATGGACCAATTCATGGTGGAGGGAGCCTCTAAAAACCCCAGTTTGGACCAATTCATGGTGGAGGGAGCCTCTAAACAGCCCAGTTTGGGCAAATTCATGGTGGAGGGAGCCTCTAAACAGCCCAGTTTGGGCAAATTCATGGTGGAGGGAGCCTCTAACCAGCCCAGTTTGGACCAATTCATGGTGGAGGGAGCCTCTAAAAACCCCCAGTTTGGACCAATTCATGGTGGAGGGAGCCTCTAAAAACCCCAGTTTGGACCAATTCATGGTGGAGGGAGCCTCTAAACAGCCCAGTTTGGGCAAATTCATGGTGGAGGGAGCCTCTAAAAACCCCCAGTTTGGACCAATTCATGGTGGAGGGAGCCTCTAAAAACCCCAGTTTGGACCAATTCATGGTGGAGGGAGCCTCTAAACAGCCCAGTTTGGGCAAATTCATGGTGGAGGGAGCCTCTAAACAGCCCAGTTTGGGCAAATTCATGGTGGAGGGAGCCTCTAAAAACCCCCAGTTTGGACCAATTCATGGTGGAGGGAGCCTCTAAAAACCCCAGTTTGGACCAATTCATGGTGGAGGGAGCCTCTAAACAGCTCAGTTTGGGCAAATTCATGGTGGAGGGAGCCTCTAAACAGCCCAGTTTGGGCAAATTCATGGTGGAGGGAGCCTCTAAAAACCCCAGTTTGGACCAATTCATGGTGGAGGGAGCCTCTAAACAGCCCAGTTTTGACCAATTCATGGTGGAAGGAGCCTCTAAAAACCCCAGTTTGGACCAATTCATGGTGGAGGGAGCCTCTAAACAGCCCAGTTTGGGCAAATTCATGGTGGAGGGAGCCTCTAAACAGCCCAGTTTGGGCAAATTCATGGTGGAGGGAGCCTCTAAAAACCCCAGTTTGGACCAATTCATGGTGGAGGGAGCCTCTAAAAACCCCAGTTTGGACCAATTCATGGTGGAGGGAGCCTCTAAAAACCCCAGTTTGGACCAATTCATGATGGAGGGAGCCTCTAAACAGCCCAGTTTGGGCAAATTCATGGTGGAGGGAGCCTCTAAAAACCCCCAGTTTGGACCAATTCATGGTGGAGGGAGCCTCTAAAAACCCCAGTTTGGACCAATTCATGGTGGAGGGAGCCTCTAAACAGCCCAGTTTGGGCAAATTCATGGTGGAGGGAGCCTCTAAACAGCCCAGTTTGGACCAATTCATGGTGGAGGGAGCCTCTAACCAGCCCAGTTTGGACCAATTCATGGTGGAGGGAGCCTCTAAAAACCCCAGTTTGGACCAAATCATGGTGGAGGGAGCCTCTAAACAGCCCAGTTTGGACCAATTCATGGTGGAGGGAGCCTCTAAAAACCCCAGTTTGGACCAATTCATGGTGGAGGGAGCCTTTAAACAGCCCAGTTTGGAACAATTCATGGTGGAGGGAGCCTCTAACCAGCAGAGTTGGTGGAAATCAGGGTGGAGGGAGCCTCTAACCAGCAGAGTTGGTGGAAATCAGGGTGGAGGGAGCCTAGTATTAGCAGAATTGTGCAACGCTTATGGTGGATGAGTATGAGGATGCGGAGGAATTGGAGAGGTTGAGTACAGACATGGAGTTTCATGTTGGGGTGCTTTACACAGGTGGGCCCAAAAATGAAGGCTCTATCCAGTGGTGGTTCATTTTTATCAAATTGAGCCGGTCGGCACTCTCAGCTGACAGACGGGTGCGCTTGTCAGTGATGATGCCACCGGCTGCACTGAACACCCTCTCAGATAGGACGCTGGCGGCAGGACAGGACAGCACCTCCAAGGCATATAGGGCAAGTTCAAGCCACAGGTCCAACTTCGACACCCAATACGTGTAGGGCGCAGAGGGGTCGGAGAGGACAGGGCTGTGGTCGGAAAGGTATTCCCGCAACATGCGCCTATACTTCTAATGCCTGGTGACACTAGGACCCTCCGTGGCGGCACTTTGGCGAGGGGGTGCCATCAAGGTGTCCCAGACCTTAGACAGTGTGCCCCTCGTTTGTGTGGACCGGTGAGAACTTGGTTGCCTACTGGAGGAACTGCCCTCCCTGCCGCCAACGTCACATGCTGGAAACATCTCCATCATATTCTGCACCAATTGCCTGTGGCAAGCATTGATGCGATTGGCCCTCCCGTCTACCGGAATAAAAGACGAGATGTTGTTTTTATACCGGGGGTCAAGGATAGCAAAGATCCAGTACTGGTTGTCCTCCATGATTTTGACAATACGCTTGTCGGTTGTAAAGCACCCCAACATGAACTCAGCCATGTCTGCCACAGTGTTAGTTGGCATGACTCCTCTGGCCCCACCGGAAAGTTCAATCTCCATTTCCTCCTCATCCTCCATGTCTACCCATCCGCGCTGCAACAATGGGACGATTCGAAGTTGCCCGGAAGCCTCCTGTATCACCATCACATCATCGGACAACTCTTCTTCCTCCTCCTCCTCCTCCTCCTCCTCCATTAAACGCAGTGAAGCGGACAGATGTGTGGACCTACTCTCCAGCTGTGACGGATCGGATGCTATCCCTAACTCCTCTGTGTGATCTGAGTTATCCCTGATGTCAATCAGGGATTCTCTCAGAACACACAAGAGAGGGATTGTAAGGCTCACCATCGCATCCTCAGAGCTCACCCTCCTTGTGGACTCCTCAAAGACCCGTAGGATGTCACAAAGGTCTCTCATCCATGGCCACTCATGGATGTGAAACTGAGGCAGCTGACTTTGTGGCACCCTGGGGTTTTGTAGCTGGTATTCCATCAAAGGTCTCTGCTGCTCAACCACTCTATTCAACATCTGAAACGTTGAGTTCCAGCGTGTGGGGACGTCGCACAAAAGCCGGTGTTGTGGCACATGCAGGCGTTGCTGGAGAGATTTTAAGCTAGCAGCGGCTACTGTCGACTTGCGAAAGTGGGCGCACATGCGCCGCACTTTCACCAGTAGCTCTGGAACATTGGGGTAGCTCTTTAGGAAACGTTGCACCACTAGGTTGAAGACGTGGGCCAGGCATGGAACATGTTGGAGTCCGGCAAGCTCCAGAGCTGCTACCAGGTTCCGGCCGTTATCACAAACGACCATGCCTGGGCCCAGGTGCAGCGGCTCAAACCATATTGCTGTCTCATCGAGGAGGGCATCCCTCACCTCGGAGGCAGTGTGCTGTCTGTCCCCCAAGCTGATCAGCTTCAGCACAGCCTGCTGACGTCTACCAACGCCAGTGCTGCAACGTTTCCAACTCGTAGCTGGGGTCAATCTAACAGCGGAGGAGGAGGCGGTGGCGGAGGAGGAGGCGGTGGCGGAGGAGGAGGCGGTGGCGGAGGAGGAGGCGGTAGAGGAGGAGGAGGAGGGGGGTGTTCTTCTCGTGTCCCTGCCAGGTATGTTAGGCGGGGAGACGAGGTACACCGGGCCAGTTTGGGAAGCAGTCCCAGCCTCAACTACATTCACCCAGTGTGCCGTCAGTGAAATGTAGCGTCCCTGTCCGCATGCACTTGTCCACGCATCGGTGGTCAAGTGGACCTTTGTGCAAAGCGCGGAACTAAGGGCCCGCCTGATGTTGAGTGACACGTGCTGGTGCAAGGCGGGGACGGCACACCGGGAGAAGTAGTGACGGCTAGGGACGGCATAGCGAGGTGCCGCAGTTGCCATCAGGTCCAGGAAGGCGGGAGTTTCAACAAGCCGGAACGCCAACATCTCCTGGGCCAGCAGTTTAGCGATGTTGGCGTTCAAGGCTTGCGCGTGTGGGTGGTTAGCAGTGTATTTCTGCCGCTGCTCCAATGTCTGAGAGATGGTGGGTTGTTGTAAAGAAGCGCCTGATGGTGCCTTTGATGGTGCAGGAGAAGGAGATAAGACAGGAACAGGGGAGGATGAGGGAGAAGTCAACAAAGTGGCGGAGGCAGATGAAGTGGTGTCCTGGCTCGTCCTCTGGAGTGCATCGCCAGCACAGTCAGCAGTGGCAGTGGCAGAGGCAGAGGCAGTGGCAGAGGCAGTGGCAGTGGCGTGAACGGCAGGCGGCCTTTGTCCTGCCGTTGCTGCCTGCCACTGATTCCAGTGCTTGGATTCCAAATGACGGCGCATTGAAGTGGTGGACAGGTTGCTCTTCTCAGAGCCCCTAATCAATTTCGAGAGGCAAATTGTGCAGACAACACTATATCTGTCCTCGGCGCATTCCTTGAAAAAACTCCACACCTTCGAGAAACGTGCCCTCGAGGTGGGAGTTTTTCGGGGCTGGGTACGAACTGGAACATCTTGGGAGATTCCGGGTGTGGCCTGGCTTCGCCTAAGCTGCTGACCTCTGCCTCTGCCTCTAGCTACCCTTTTTGGTGCTGCACCTGCCTCAACATCCACACTACTTTCCCCGCTTGACATCCCCCCTGTCCAGGTCGGGTCAGTGTCCTCATCATCCACCACTTCCTCTTCCAACTCCTGTCTCATCTCCTCCTCCCGCACAATGCGCCGGTCAACTGGATGCCCTGACGGCAACTGCGTCACATCATCGTCGATGAGGGTGGGTTGCTGGTCATCCACCACCAAATCGAACGGAGATGGAGGAGACTCTAGTGTTTGAGCATCTGGACACAGATGCTCCTCTGTTAGGTTCGTGGAATCGTGACGTGGAGAGGCAGGTTGAGGGACAATGAAAGGAGCGGAGAACAGCTCTGGGGAGCAGGGACAGTTGGGGTTATTGTTCTGTGAAGCTTGGGAATTTTGGAAGGAAGGAGGACAAGACTGTTGGGTAATAGGAGGAGAGGAGGCAGAGTCTGACTGGCTGCTGGACAATGTGCTGTAAGCGTTCTCTGACAGCCATTGCAAGACCTGTTCCTGGTTCTCGGGCCTACTAAGGTTTGTACCCTGCAGTTTAGTTAATGTGGCAAGCAACTCTGGCACTGTGGAGTGGCGCAATGCTTGCTGCCCCACAGGAGTAGGCACGGGACGCCCTGTGGCTTCACTGCTACCTTGCTCCCCAGAACCATTCCCCCGACCTCGCCCACGGCCTCGTCCACGTCCCTTTCCGGGAGCCTTGCGCATTTTGAATTCCCAGTTAGAAATTGGCACTATATACCAGTAGCAAAAATTGTGGGTGCACGTAACCCCAATATATTCTTTGAATTCCCAGTCAGACAATGGCACTATATACCAGTAGCAAGAAATGAGGGTATTTATAACCCCAATATATTCTTTGAATTACCAGTCAGAAACTGGCACTATATGGCAGTAGCAAGAAATGAGGGTATTTGTAACCCCAATATATTCTTTGAATTCCCAGTCAGACAATGGCACCATATACCAGTAGCAAAAATTGTGGGTGCACGTAACCCCAATATATTCTTTGAATTCCCAGTCAGACAATGGCACTATATACCAGTAGCAAAAATTGTGGGTGCACGTAACCCCAATATATTCTTTGAATTCCCAGTGAGACAATGGCACTATATACCAGTAGCAAAAATTGTGGGTGCACGTAACCCCAATATATTCTTTGAATTCCCAGTCAGACAATGGCACTATATACCATTAGCAAAAATAGTGGGTGTATATAGCCCCAATTCTATTGCTAGGGGACTTGCAGGGTATTTCTGAGGTGAAGGTGGGGGGCACACCGTTGGAACGGGGATTTGGGGTGTATATATAGGGTATACGGGAATACACTGTCAGTGTGTTCCATTCAGGATCCTGGGAAAGCTGGGTTGAGCCCGTCAGTGCCACGTTACACTGACAAGCTTCTCCCTGGAATTTAGCTCTTATAAGAGCTGTTGGTTGTCTTCTCCTTCCTATCCTAGCCTGTCCCTGCCTACCCAGAATCTAAGCCCTAGCTAACTGGACGGAAACCTCCGTCCCCGGTGAATTGCAAGCTCAGAATGACGCGAAGCTGGGCGTCGCTGTTCTTTTAAATTAGAGGTCACATGTTTTCGGCAGCCAATGGGTTTTGCCTACTTTTTTCAACGTTACCGGTGTCGTAGTTCCTGTCCGACCTACCCTGCGCTGTTATTGGAGCAAAAAAGGCGCCAGGGAAGGTGGGAGGGGAATCGAGTAATGGCGCACTTTACCACGCGGTGTTCGATTCGATTCGAACATGCCGAACAGCCTAATATCCGATCGAACATGAGTTCGATAGAACACTGTTCGCTCATCTCTAGTTGTCTTCAAAAGACAAACTTTGTAATGCAGATTCCGTTGAGGAATTAGGGATATACTCCAATGAGCAGGGAGAGCAGAAAGATCAGTGATTGTGCAGAATTTTAAGGAGGTTTTCAGGGCGTTAGAAATGGATGATCTATCCTTAGCCGTGGTCTGGTTTCTCAAATCCCCATTTATCAGATGCTCGAAGCGACACAAATATGACCTCTTTGCAGCTCAGGCCCATTGAAATGAATGGGGATGACTTGCAATGCCAAGTACAGCCACTATACAATGTAAGTATTCAGCATTCGGGTGAGCAGTTGATCCTTAGCGGTTCCAGGTTCCAACCTCCACTGATCTGATAGGTCATCAAACCTACAGTACTGTAAAACCCCTTTAATGAAGCTTATGACCTATACTTTATATCATAGTATATATTGGGATCTAGTAGACCACACCCCTGGTTCACATCTGCGTTCGGTATTCTGTTTGGGGAGTCCACTTGGGGACCCCCCAAATGGAATACCGAACACATTAACAAGAAGTGAGCTTATGAAAGCACATGGACCCCATAATGGGGTAATGGGGTCCGTGTGTTTTCCGCGCACTGTACGCATGAATCATTTGGAGAGGAAAGTACTGTACTTCTCATAGTGACTGGTGCGGACACCGCGCGGAAAACACACGAACCCCATTACAGTCTATGGGGTCCGTGTGCTTTCACTGCTCACCGCTTTTTAATGTGTTTGGTATTCCGTTCAGGGGTCCCAAAACGAACTCCCCGAACAGAATACCGAACGCAGATGTGAACCAGGCCTTAGACACTGCACAGTAACAATGAGTATGTAGGAAGCTTTTCTCCTATATAAGACTTTTTGATTCTTCCATAGATACAAGAGGGCTTGTTTATTGCAGGATGAGGAACATATTACTTACTGATTAACTTTTATTAACTCTTACTAGAAAGTGGAAGGTGTAAAAAAAAATCAATTCCACCACTGATTTTGTTGTATTAAATTTTGCTTTATAAGTAACATGATCATTTTAATGAATGGGTCAGTATGATTATGTTGATACGAGTATACAGTATTATTTATGTTGATAGATTCCAAAAGCCATACTTTTTTATTTTATTTTACCATTGATATCCAATAGGATACAGATAGAAATGAAATCAGGACATTGACAGAGACAGCGGAACAGAACCCATAGTCCAGGATGGCTGACAGAGAATCCAGCTGCCATATTGCCATCTGCCAATAGACTATTTGTCCTATGATTAATGCAAGCCGGACTATGCCTTAAAAATACATGTTCATTGGCGATGAAATCATGCTATGAATCATGTTATGTAATGGTATGAAATCATGCAATTATCTATATTAATTAGGATTTATAACTATGACAGTGTTAAGGTGCAGATATACTTGAATTATTTATTTGCGATTAACACCTAACCCCCTCAAACCAAAAAAAAAAAAAAAATCACAAAATTCCCAACTTGCCTAAGTACAGTTGAGCTTAATACTTTACTGCTTTCTCTCAAGCAATTACTACTATTAACAATCCTCCATGTTGCCTACATAGCATAAGTCTGGGTACACTACTGTATAGGCATCAGGGCGATTGCTGATCCCTGTTCCTCTTTAGCTGTACTAGATCATTGTAAAAGGGTTTCTGGGTAAAAAAATATGCAAATCTATTCTCCAGAATGTAATTAGGTCAGAGGGCAGCCTTCTTAACATCATGCATGACTCAGCTAATAACCCTACTAACATGATGCGGATTTAATTGCCAAATTATTTCTATTCCAAAAGGAACAAATTCCCAGCTATGGACAGCACTGTTTCGGTCTTTTGGACCTCCTCAGCATAGCGCAGGGATACTGATTTGGCAGAGTGAGAGACTATAGACCAGGGTCAGGGGATAATCATACACATTAGGGATAGTATGTACCTACATAGGCGTACAGAGACTTACAAGTCATTCCTGCTCCGCTAGGGATTCTGGGTAAAAAATATGCAAATCTCTTCTTCAGGATGTAATTAGGAGAACAGTGCCTCTGTATGCTGCCCTCTAGGGACAGCCCCCTTAACATCATGCATGACTCAGTTAATAAGCCTACTAACATGATGCAGATTTAATTGCCAAATTAGTATTTCTATTCCAAAAGGAACAGATTCCCAGCTATGGACAGCGCTGTTTCAGTCTTTTGGACCTCCTCAGTAAAAGGGTTTGGAATTTATTGACCCTTGGCAGGGTCATTATGAGAGGCAAGATGGGAGTTTCTCCTGGGGTCTCTACATTTGGCACATGGTTTGGCAAACGGGTCTTTGTATTGTATTCATGTGGCATTATACTGTGAGGGGGCACAAGGTAAGCGTTATACCATGTGGAGGCCACTAAATGTACATTATACTGTGTGGGGGTTACTGAGGGACTTTATATTATGTTCGGGCACTAATGGGGGATTATGTTGTGTAAGGGTATCAATAGAACATCATACTATGGGGAGGTTCCCAAGGGGGAATTATATAATGTGGAGACTGCTATGGTAGTATTATTTTGTCTGGGGCACTGTGCAGCAGCATTATACTATGTGGGAGCACCAATGGGGTATTTTACCATGATGAGGCCATTAAGCATTAAAGGGACATTATACTATGTCTGTTACAAGCTAGCTTTCATCACTGTATGTTGTATACCACTATTAGGCTATATTCACATGCCATGGATAAAAACAGCTGTGAAAACTGACCAAAACTGTTTTTTTCACAGCTTTTTGGTTACATTTGTCAAATATGGACAAAGATATGGACAAAAATAGGACAAGTTCTTTATTTTTAATGAACCATCGACAATTGTGAACAGCCTATGTGTTCTAGATGTGGTCATTTTGGATGCTCATGTAACTAAGGCCTTAGTATGTGGAAGCACAAAAAGAAGTGGATTTGGTAAGTGGGGGCATAGGAGGCACTGGATGGAGTTAAAGGTAGATAAACATTGGGCATGTTGAGCTCGGACCTTCACCTGATGGCAGAATCAGGTCATTGGACCTTTACTCCACCCCCTGTTAGTACACTCCTACATACAACATTGTATAGCAATTTCTGAGCTAACAGTAGAAGATGTGATATAATAAAAAATAAATTCAGTGTCTGCATAGTTCTAAGATCCATGGATCTCTTGCTGCCAATTGCTGGCCTCAGCACTTCCTTCATTCACACAAGGGATGCAGGAACCCCATTCTCGGGGGTTTTACCCCATGGGGTACCTATGGTGGGACTACCAGTGGTCAGACACTTATCACCTACTACTGGAAAGATGATATATGTTGTTCTTGATGAAAATTATTTAACTGTATGAAATAGAAACAAAGCATTTTCTGGGCACTCCCACAGAAATATATATGTAACATAATAGGGGAACGATATGAGAAAAATTTTGAAGTCAGGTTTGCTCTAGTCTACATTGGAGTAAATTCCCCCAATTTATAAATATATATATATACAATGTTTGACAAATTTGATGCATCACTTGTGTCCATAGATGTTGCTCCACTTTCTGCGCCAGGGATACTCAACTGGTAAACCATGGTCCGAACCTGGACTGCGGCCGACATCTGCCTGGATCCCTGACTCCTTGCCCATTCATTGTGACTGCAACTGAGAGAAACACTAATCTCCGACCACTGTCGCCTAAACCCTAAAACATTACAATATTAGCAGCAGGGATCAACAGTCATCCTTGTTGACTGCAGAGAGCACACACTCCTGAGTAGGCAGCGCAGGCAATCCCTGCTAGCAGTATTGTAAAGTATCAGGGCTAGGGGGATAATATTGGGTCCCTATGCGGACTCTCCCGGACGGAATACCAACGCAGGTGTGAACCAAAGCTAAGATTAGTTACGGTTGGCTGCAAATCCAGGAATGAACCAAACCTTAGTCGGTGGTAGCAGGGGTGTTAGGGACTCACCTTGGCCACCGATTTCCATGAGCTCCTGGTCAGCTCCTCACACCCTGTACACACTCCTGTGTATTATTACGGATACTTATATAGGACTGTGAGCCCAGGGTAAAACCTTACAACAGGTCCTATACATGTCTATTTTATGCCTGGAGCTCAATGAAGGAAGTGAAAGGGGCTGTAGAGACCCAGGAAGCACATGGATATCATCCACATCCCGTCCGTGCCATTTTACCACCAACCCCGTACTTCCACAGGAACCTGTGTATGTAAGGGCCCCTTCACACGGAGTAAACGCATGTGTATTTTTGCAAAATACACATGTAAAAATACACGTGTAAAAATAAGACTCTCATTGACTTCAATGACATTTTGCAGGTGTATTTTTACACGTGTATTTTGCAAGTGAAATGAATCTAAACTACTCTATAAAGTAAAATAAAATATACAACACAAAGCCGCATTCTCAGTCCACCTGTCATAACAATTCATTTTATACGAGAATACATAACCTCTCCATAGAACCGCTTCATATTTCATATATTATATTCCGTATATTCCTATAAACTGAAATAACATTGTTCCTTTACAGACTTATCCTCAGATGACAACAAAGCCAAAAGTGGGTTAATATGCCAGAGACTTCATTTTCTTGCTTACAAGTGATTAAGACTCATATTTCACCCCATGTAAAGACGAAATGTCTGAATCTGTGAGAGGTGAATGCCAAGAGAACTGATGGCCCATTGATTTCCCACTGTTTCTTTCAGAGGCACTGCCATGTGAAAAGAAATTTTTTTCCAGACCAAAGACAGCATTTAAACTGCTCTCTGAAGGTGGTAACTGTGGGGCTTATTTATCAAGAGTCAGAATTACAGCTAAAAGCAAAAGTCACGTAATTGGACTGGAATTTTTTTTGCATTTGTCAAAAGCACTTTGCTAATGTATCCCAGTTATATCTTTTTTAAACAGAATTATGTGCACTGTGCGGCACTAGAGGCTGAACGAGAAGGGAATTAAGAGACCTGTTTGTATCGCTGGAGAGAAGCAGCTGGATGTGGCGCCACTCATTGACTCTACGTGGGAGTAACAAATTCAGCAGTCGGTCTTACACAATTTCTGAATCTCAAACTCTTCAACAGTGCTCCTAGGTGAGAAGACGTTCTAATGATACGCTCCTTCTATGCTTAAACGGGTTTTATTAAAGATTTTTCAATAAAATACAGAACGAACAGGAGAAATACAGTCGAGCAACAATGCAGGAGCATACAAATCAGCGGGCAGGGAAGCCAAAAGGGCCCCCCTCCGCACAAACCAAATACAGCCCAACAAGAGAAGGAAAAGGGAAACAAGAGAGGGACACAGAACAAACAAACAAGCACGAGACAAATACGGAGAAACAATAAGTAAGACAAGAAAAGCAAGGAAAAAAGGGAGAAAGAAAATAGACGGCCAGGTGACACTCAATCGAAGGCAGAAGAGAAGGCAGATGATTCCTGAAACATAACCCAGGGACGCCATCGAAGTTCAAACTGGGGATAAGCGGGAGAGTCCTCCGCCACCAAAGTCTCCATCCGCTGAATAAGAAGGAACTCCTGGAGGAAGTCAAGCATGGAGGGGGGAGTAGGGCTACACCAGCGTCTAGGAATGACAGCCCTGGCGGCCGTGAGGAAGTGCCCCAGAAGGTCCTTCTTAATCTCCGACAGACGGCCAGGGATGACCGACAGCAGTGCCAGCTGAGGAGAAACAGCCACCGAGCGCCCACTGACCCTGGAATACAAAGAAAACACCGCATCCCAGAAGGGGCGCAGAACGTCACAATCCCACCAAATGTGCAGCATAGTACCCCTAGCGGAACCACAGCGCCAACATGAGTCCGAAACAGCAGGAAAGATCCTATGAAGAAGCACTGGACACCTATACCACCGGGACAGAATCTTATAATTCCTTTCCTGAGTGCTACACGGGAGGGCCATTTTGTGAGAGAGCAGGAAGGACCTGTCCCAATCCGCAGACGACAGACTCACAGGAAGATCGGCATTCCAGGCGGCAACGTATGAGGGGAGTTCCGCAGTGACATCCGAGAGGAGCACGTCGTACAACAGTGAAAGGGCTCGAGGAGGGGAGGACCGTCGCCCGACATAGGATTCCAAAGCCAAGGCAGGAGAAGAGAGGCGAGAAGTGAGCGAGAACCACTGCAGAAAGGATTGAAGCTGGGCATACTCTAACCATGAGAGGCGCAAATCGGGGTGAGAACTACATAGCTGGGCAAAAGGAAGGAGCGGGGAATCGCCCGCCACCTCCTGAAGACAAGTACAATCCAATCTGTCCCAACAAAGGAACCGATCAACCGAACAGCCAGGGGGGAACATAGGATTGTCAAAGAGGGGAGTCAGCGGGCCCGGAACACGGGCCAAACGGCCAGAGGAACAAACCGAATCCCACACTTTCAGGAAGTGCGAAGGGAGGATGTAAAGGCCAGGGGATTTGGGACGAAAGTGCGGTGGAATCCAGGGCCAAGAGGACAACGGGGACGAAATCAGGTCAAATTCAATGGACACCCACTGCTTATCACGGCGACGGAACTGCCAATCAAACAAACGAAGCAAGACCGAGGCCCGATAGTAAAGGCGCACATCCGGGAGGCCAACGCCTCCCCTGTTCTTGCGCCGGACAAGGGTACTAAACCCAAGTCTGCTCCGGGAGGAACCCCACACAAACCTCCCAAACAGAGACTGTACCCAAGCTAAGAAAGAACGTGGGAGAGGGATGGGAAGGGCCTGGAATAAGTACAGGAACCGAGGGAGGACATCCATCTTAAGGGCATGAATTCGGCTAAACCAGGAGGGGAGGCGGGCGCCATAAGAATGTAGGTCAGCAGTAATGGAGTCCAGAAGCGGGATATAGTTAAGCTGGAACAGGGAAGAAGGATCAGGGGAAATGTGAATCCCCAAGTATGTGAAGGAGGTAGGTTGCCACCTAAAAGGGAAAGACTGCGCCAGGAATTCAGCCTCGGGAGAGGGTAGCGAAACATTAAGGGCCTCGCTCTTGGACAAGTTGACCTTAAAGTTACTAAGGGCACCGAATCGGGAAAATTCACACAAGACCGCCGGAAATGAAACCTGCGGTTCAGAGACGTACAGTAAAAGGTCATCCACATATAGAGCCGCCTTGACCATACGGGATCCTAATTGAATACCATGAACATCGGGGCAACAACGCAGAGCGACCGCCAGATGTTCCATCACCAAAGCAAAAAGCAACGGCGAGAGGGGGCAACCTTGGCGGGTACCGTTCCGGACCGGAAAAGGATCTGAAATTACGCCATTCACCCGAACACGCGCCGACGCAGCCCCATAGAGAGCCAAGATCTTGTCCAAAAATCCTGAGCCAACCCCGATCTGTGAGAGAGTCTCCCTAAGAAATCCCCAGTGAATGCGATCGAACGCCTTTTCGGCGTCAAGCGAAAGCAAACAAAGAGGAACCCCTGAGGAGCCGGCAACCGAGACGGCCAAAACAGTTTTGCAAACATTATCGCGCGCCTCCCGACCCGGGATAAAGCCAACCTGATCACTGTGAACCAAAGCGGGCATGAAAGGAGAAAGTCGGTTAGCCAACAATTTCGCATACAATTTCACATCAATGTTGATTAAGGAGATAGGCCGGTAACTCCCCGGACATACAGGATCTTTACCAGGCTTAGGAATCACAGTGATCAGAGCAGACAGGGATTGCGCGGAGAACGGAGACGAGTCCCCCACACTATTGAACACCCGCGTCAAATCCGGGGAAAGGAGAGAACTGAAACATTTAAAGAAGCGAGCAGTGAACCCGTCGGGACCCGGCGCCTTACCCGCAGGCGTGGACTGGATTACCGCGGCAACTTCCTCCAACGAGAACGGCGCCTCAAGAGCTTCCGCGTCATCACAAGAGAGGGAAGGGAGAGCAGTGTCAGAGACATACTGACGGATCTTACCTCTAAGCACAGACGGATCCAAATCCGCGTATAGACCGTGAATATTATACAAGTCTGAGTAGAACGAGCGGAACCCCGCGGCAATGTCAGAGGGATTGTGAACGAGACCACCCGAATCCGTACGCAGACGCGGAACGTACGCAGGGGAATCGCGCGGATGAAGACGACGAGCCAACGACCGACCACATTTATCAGCAAACTCATAATAATGTTTTTTAATGCGGTCCCGGAAGCGCAAATATTTCCCATCTAAGAGGGCGCGAAGTTCCTCCCTAGCATTAAGAAGCTCCGTATAGGTTGAGCGGGAGCCGGACTGTTTATGAGATAACTCCAAATCATGGATCCGGGTCAAAAGGGTGGCAACCCCAACGGCTCGCTCACTCTTGAGACGAGCGCCATGCTGGATAAGGACCCCCCTTACCACGCACTTCAAAGCCTCCCATTGCATAGGGAGGGAAGTAGGATCAGAAGCGTGATCCAGCCAAAAATTCCGGATGGTCTCCCCGACAGCCTCCTTACAGGGGATATCTTTCAACAGGCCCTCGTTCAAGCGCCAGTTGAAAGGGCGCCGCAGTAAACCAGGGACGTCCAATGTTAAATGGACAGGGGCATGGTCCGACCAAAGAGCCGAGTCAATACGGACTGCCGTGGACCAAGACAGGGCGTGATGGCTGGTCAAAAAAAAGTCAATGCGACTATGCGAATTATGAGCCGGGGAAAAGTAAGTATAATCCCTACCCTGAGGATGTAGGATACGCCAAACATCAACCAGTTGGGAATTGTGAAGGGCCGACAATAAACGGCGCAATTGTGAGGGAGCATGGGAGGGGCGCGGGGGGGAGGAGTCAACCTGAGGGTCCAGGACGAAGTTAAAATCACCACCCAAAACCACAACCCCTTCGCTGAAGTCTGCCAATCTGCGGATAAGGGATCTACAGAACGCCAGCTGACCCTGATTCGGGAGATAACAACCGGCCACGGTGAGAACCGTACCGCCCGTACGCAATTTCAAGAAGAGGAACCTACCCTCAGGGTCGATACAGGTGTCCAGGACCTCGTGCTGTAAGGAACGGTGGATAGCAATCGAGACTCCCTTGGACTTAGCAACTGGATTGACGCTGTGGAACCACTTAGGGAAGTGACGGCTGCGAATATCTGGGACGTGATCCTTCTTAAAATGGGTCTCCTGCAAAATAAGGACATGTGAGCGCTGTTTATGCAACTGATACAAAATTTGGTTACGCTTCTGGGGGACATTTAGGCCCCTAGCATTGAGGGTGCAAAAGTTGACTGAGGACATGGCCAAGAAAAAAGAGAAGAAAGAAGAGAGAGATGAGACAACCAGAAGAAAAACAAAAAACAGTCAGGGGGTACAAACAAGAGAGGAAAGGGGGGAGAAGAAACAAACCGAAGGGAGACACAAAAGGAAGAAAAGCACGAAAGACAAAACCAACTAAGTGGGGTGGAGGGAAGAACTCCACACAAGAAGGTGGGGAGACGGCAAAGAAAGAGTTGCCAAAGACCACGCAAACAGAAAGCGTGGAGACCCCGGTGGGAAACGGGCTTTTCCAAATAAAGAAGCCGGCACCCCATCCCGGGCCCCCAGGCGAAAACGCCAAAACCATGAATACTCTAACACAAAATAAAATGCTGACCAACCAGAATATCACAACAGAGGTCCGTACAACGCCCCCTAGGGCATTCTAACAAAAAAAATAAAGAGAATGATGCAGGTGGACCAAATAAAACCACCTAGGCTTCAGAGAGGGTGGGAACCCACAAGCAAAATATGTCCCAAAACCCTCCCACAAATGTCCCAAAAAAAAAAGAAGAGAGTCCACTTCGGGCAAACAGGAATAACAGCGGACATTTCAGCCATCCGCCCCCTCCGGGGAGCGGGTCTTACGATGCCTCCTAGGGCGCCTCTGAGGACGAGCAGGAGGAGCCGACAGAAGATCACCAGGGAACGGGGGCCAGGAGAGGGCGGGAACTGACGGGAGACCCAAGGTAGAAGCAAAATCATAAAGTTCATCCGGATGAGACATGGAGACGACACGACCACCATGACGGACCTGTAGGCGGAAAGGGAAGCCCCATGTATACGGAACTTGGTGCTGGTTGAGAACTTCCAGTAGGGGTTTCAGTGCCCTCCGTTTAGCAAGGGTGAGGCGAGACAAATCTGGAAGCAGTTGCAGCTCAAAGTCCTGAAACAGAACCTTCGGGGCTTCCCGGACTTTGCGCATAATCGCCTCCTTCAGCTGATAACGGTGAACCCTGCAAATGACATCACGAGGCCTATTGTCACCAGGAGGGCGCACACCCAGAGAGCGGTGCGCGCGGTCAAGTTCAATAGACGAATCCAAGGGGGCCCCCAGGATGGAATTGAAGATGGCGCGCAAAGTAGCATCCAAATTTTGCGGTTCAACTGATTCAGGAAGGCCCCGCACTCTAATGTTATTACGCCGGTTGCGATTCTCCAGGTCATCCAACATATCGGACAGAAATCGCAGTTGTCGGGTGTGGGAAGCAATGGTGGCTTCATGGGAGGAGAGCTGAGACTCGTGGGAGGCAGAGGCCACCTCAAGGGAATCCACTTTGGTTTCTAATTGTTGTACAGAGGAACGAACAGCGGAGAGTTCCGATTTGTAAGACTGCTCAAGTCGCACCACATAATCTTCCATATCAGTCTTGGTGGGAACTGCCGCCAGGTGGGCGCTAAGGCGGCGCAATTCCACGAGAGTATCAGCAATGGAGGCAGGGGAAGCACCAGAACCAGCACCAGAACCAGAGTCATTAGCAATACAAAAGCTAGGCCCACAATCCATAGGAGCTGAAGGCAATCCAGGAGGGACCGGCAGGGAGGCAGACACAGTTGGACGGCCCTGGAGAGGCCTGGAGGGAGCAACAGGGAGAGGGCCAGAACCCCTGGGAGCAGCAGACAAGGGGGATAGGCCACAGTCCATAGGCTGGTCACAGTCCAGGGCCAAGGAATGCAGAGGAGCCTGCATAGGGTCCAGGGACATGCAGGCAGAACCAGGAAGGGTAGCAGGGGCCGACTGCGAGGGAGAGGACATGTTAGGGGGCCAGGCAGATCTGTCCTTACCCCAGACAAGGTCCATGGGGGCAGCAGGCATAAGTTCCAAGGAAGGGGACGACAGAGGGGCTGCAGGAGAGGGCGGCAGAGACGGCCATGAGCTGTCCGGACCACAAGCAGGCAGGAGGGAGGGCACAGGGGAATCACGGCCTACCTGTCCGGCATCCCCCACTACAGGGGAGAAGAGAGCAGGGCTGCAGAGGAGACGTGCTGGAGGACAGGGATTCCCAGGCGGCGAGGTATCCGGGCCATCACTGGGGACGGGAGAGCTGCTTCCTGCAGCGTCAGAGACAGCCGGAGAGCGAGTCGGCGATGCGGCGGGCCGGCCGCGTGGAGAAGCTGCAGCGGCGGGCGCCATCTTGGATCCGGCCTGGGAAGGAGCCTCTTCACAGCGCGGCACCCGGTGGAAGCGGGCAATAGAGGAGGATCCAGACGGTCCCGGAGGGGTTGAAGAGGAGCGCTGGGAAGCCTTGCGGTTCTTCCCCATCTCTAGGTAGGTATGGAGCCGGGTCGGTCAGTAGAATAAGGCACTTCACCTAGGGCCAGAGACGGAGCAGAGGCAACACACGTCCTCACTCCTCCATGGCCAAGCCACGCCCCCGATACGCTCCTTCTAATTACCGTTTAGATAATATTAGTGACTGAGCAGGTATTACATCTTAGCTAATAATTTAAATATACAAAGAAGGCTTCTCCGGATTTTCAGCTAGTTTTTGTCTTTACGGTGACACTTGAGCACGCCCGTGCTGTACTTACAGTATTGCTATCTGGAGCACAATGGGAAAAAGTCTATGAGTCAGAGTTGTTATTGTTTAACCTTTTAAAGAGGACCCGTGGTATTATATAGCGCTAGAAAGCTGATAGTGTACTGAGTTCCGCACAGTCAGCTTTCCCGATGCGCCCTGTTAGTTTCAGCCAGTATCTCTCCACTGTCAGATGGGCCCATCTCACCACCTAGCATCATCACTGCTCAGTAAGAATTGTCCCCCCCCCCCCGATAGAACTTTTCCATAGAGGGGGCCAGCCTTACCACCCAGCGCTGAACATTAAGGCCCGCCCTTTTGACGGTGACAGGATATCGGTGCCAAAGTTAACGAATTCAGAACATTCGCAGCTTTCCAGCAGATGTGAAAGGTCCTCTTTAAAGGGATTCTATCATTAGAATTCCTTTTTGAGGTAATATCACATCAGAATAGCCTTAAGAAAGGCTATTCTTCCTCTACGTTATAATTCTGCTCAGCGCCGCCGTTCCGTTGATATTCCGGTTTTTCCTGGTATGCAAATGAGTCTACAGACAGCACAGGGTGCGTCCCCTGTGCTGCCTGAAGACTCTCCAGTTAGGCTTACATCTTCTACTGCTGCGCCTCTCTGTGTCATCATCGCTGGGTCAAGCCTACATTTGTGATGGAAATCTTGCGCATGCTCAATCGGCTCTGCCATCAGGCTTTGGGCAGAGCTAACTGTGCATGTCTGTTTGGCCATTTTACTGTGGCTGGTTAAAGGAATAGTATGCTCGTGCAAGCGGCCACACTAAAATAGCCGAATAGACATGCGCAGTCGGCTCTGCCCAAAGCACGATGGCAGAGCTGACTGAGCATGCACGGGATTTCCACCCCGAACTCAGGCTTGGTCTGGCGATGACAATATGAAGGACGCGGCGGAGAGATGCTGCTGAAGAAGATTCAGGTGGAGAGTCTTCAGGCAGAAAAGTCTTCAGGCAGCACAGGGGACGCCCTCTGTGCTGTTTGAGCATGGGGGAATGCCCCCTGTGCTGTCTGGGCACTCATTTGCGTACTGGGAAAAAACGGTATATCAACAGAACGGCAGCGCGGCGCAGAATTATAATTGTAGGGGATTAGAGATGAGCGAACACTGTTCGGATCAGCCGTTCCGAACAGCACGCTGCCATAGAAATGAATGGAAGCAGCTGGCATGTACACTTTGCCGGCAGCCGGTCGCTTAAACCCCTGCGTGCCGGCTATATCCATTCATTTCTAACGGCTGTCCTGAACAGTGTTCGCTCATCTCTATAGGGGATGAATAGCCTTTCCTAGGGCTATTCCGACGTGCTATTACTTCAAAAAGGGATTCTAATGCTAGAATCCCTTTAAAGACGCAGGGTAGTTTGGGCTTCAATGCTCAGTGAATTTTTAATATTTTCCATCCTTTACTTCCATAGCTTTTTATTTCTCTGTCGCTTATTCTTTGTACTTCCAGTGGGCACCATTTTGGTGTATATATACTGTTTATCAACGTTTATGGGGGGATCCGTCTTGGAAAACTCTTCAATCGTTTTTTGCATTTTTTTTATTTTACATTCACTATTTTTATTGGTTTTATTACGCTTTACTTCTTTTACTAAATGAAATGCCATTTTTGAATTAAGCAATTTCCTTAGGGACACCATATTCTGACATCTATGAAATTTTTGCTGTTTTGTCAGGGCTCTTTATTTGCAGGACAATTTGTAGTTTTCATTGGTACAATTTTTTATATGTGTGATTTTTGTGCTCATTTTTAATTATTTTTGAGAGAGACAAGGTCACTAAAACTCCCAAATTTGTGCATTGCGGTGAATATATATCGGAATTTATTTTATTTATTTTTTTGCAGCATTTCCTTTATGGAATAAGTACACATAAATAATGTTGTTTACTTTTTAAATTCTATATTTTTGACATACTTTTTAAAATGATTTATTTTTAAATGATCTTTTATACTTTTAAAAAATATATATATATTTTTTCCACAAGGGGACCTGGGATTCCTATGTGCAATAGCCACTGAGTAACCTCCTGGCTGCCATGGCAAGCCTTCGGACCCCAAAATCTCATAAAATGGGGAATCAGAGGGGTGGAAAGGGGGACAATCTTGCCCCCTAACCATTTAGATTGCAATTGATATCGGCATCTGAGGTGTTAAGGTGTTAGAATCAGAGTGTTTGCCAACGCTCAGCATCATATAGCAGTATTGTGCAAAGTGGGAAGGGTTAAAGTCAAAGCTAAATTACAAATATTTTCCAACTAGTGTTCCTTTTAATAAAAAAAAACCCTGGGAAGCATTGCATGGTTTTTTGGTCTCCTTAAACCCAAGAGTAACAGTACCCCAATTGACCCACATCAGTGACCTCCGATGTAACTATCCGGTAGCCTAGTCTGCACCGCTTCTCCTACTCTGCAGGAGCAAGAACCCTGGACAAGCCGTCTTTTCTTTGTGTTATAGAACTCTTTGCAGAATCTATCTGGCAGAATCCAGAGGTCAGAGTAATCACCGCACAGAATCCAGGCTATCAGGTGGTAAAATGCTTGCTCTACATGGATGATATGACATCTTCTGATCTGTCCAGCGGTGACTGCACATATCTAGACCTGTGATGAATTTTGCTGAACCTCAAAGAGCTCACCATCCTAGTAAGACTCTCGTGCTGTGCAATAAAATCACGGTGTACTTTGTATTAATGGTAGACTTTAGTTGAATTTTTTTTTGTTTTTTGCGTTTACTTATGAAAAAATTGAAAATTCTGCAGAAAATTGTCTATGGCGCAAGTGGGCAGAAACTACTGTTTGGGAACAAAGTAGGGTGCAGTAGGGAAGGAGAGGTTTTTAAGCTTTTAGAGTGCATTCACACGGTGTAACGTCCCGCGAGATTTGGCACGTGTACGCCGCGTGACCCTTTGCGTGCCGTGCATTTATTCACGGCCGCAAACTAGCGCGGCGCATACGATCCCCGCTCCATTGAACTCAATGGGAGCGTGTACGGCACGCAAAGGGTCACGCGGCGTACACGTGCCAAATCTCGCGGGACGTAACTCCGTGTGAACAAGCCCTTTGAGTGTAACCAGCCACCAGATCAGTAGAGGTCAATGTTTTTTTCAGTGATGGTGTAGAAGATGGCCAAAGTTATATGAAATACATTGGAGTGTAAACCCCAAGGAAGGGGGCAGAGGAGTTTCCTGTGCAGCCAACCAAAGGCAGACTTCTTAGAAGTTGCCTGCAACAAAGAGTAAACCAAAGAAGGCATGCTCGCTTGTAGAGCCTAGATCAAGTCTTGTAGAGCATTCAGTAAGTATTTTGGAATTGTTTGTCTTTGTGTTTATTTCCTCATGCCTTTTACCTTAAGTTTCACCCAGTAAAAACTGTTAAGCAAAATTGGTAGTCTGAATCTATGACCATTATCTCCTCAATATTCTGTAATGGACAGGATGGATGGTTGGAACAGTTTCTGTCTCCAATGCCACCTGGCCCCGGTAGTACTTCCACCAGAAGCAGCAACACCAGGTGCTAAAGCCATGATGACATCCATGGTTCCAGTTGGGTCTCAAGTCATGGTGTCAAGTACTGGCACAGCAAGGACCTCTACAGTACCAGTGTCAGGGCACTGTTCACCTCCTAAAGTATGAAGGGACTGACTTCCTTCTTGGAAGACTGGAGGAAGAGACGAGTCTGTGAAACGTAGCCCAGCATTTTAAAGCAGAATTAGCCGTAAGAATGCTAAAAGTGGAGCACGGTTAAACAGATACTATTGCCATTGAACAAAAGTTAAGTCTACCCAGACCTCTTTGTGAAAAAAGTTTTTCACCAGGGTGCAAAGTAAGAACAAGGCAATGCTGTGGAGAAAGACCGGAGGGATCACTGCTCTGACCACGTAGGAAAAGCTGTGCTGCATGACCAGTTCATCATGGAGCTGTGCAACTGCTCCCTGAAGAGAACATTGTGGGAATGACCGGAGACCAACCCCAGAAGGTGTTTCACCAGGTGTTTAGAGAGATGGTTGTTTGGGAGTGGGAAAGAGTAAGACTTTTTTGATAGCCTGCAGTTGAGGGGTGAATTGCATGAAACTCCACCAAATTCAATGGGGTAGAGCCTGTGGAGCCTGTGGATGTGGTGGGGGAATGTTTTTTGAAACGGGCCAGGCTAAGTAGAGTGGGGCTTTCTTGTCTGGTTGACACCATGTCTCAGGTCACCACCTTGGTTTGTTCAGAGTTTCTCTTATTTGAAGTGGTTGGAAGCAACAGTCGCTGACCTTAAAGTATATCTGCCATTTTTTTGCTTTTGCTATTGTGTCAGGGGATGTTTGGAGATCATGTTTGTAATATATTTTATTACCCTATCTAAATACCTTTTCATTTCAAACCAAGCTGTGATATTCTCCTTAGCAACCCTCTAACTGAGCTGTTACTAGGGAAAGACTGTACATAGTTATGTTATAAATATGCAGAGCTGAAGCATTTACCAAAGGGGGCGGATGGTCACTTCAAATGGCTGTAATATCAGTGTTATACCACCTTGATAATATCTGGTATCATAAGAAAGATGAAATTCTCAGCTTTTATATGATAACAAGATTTAAGAACTAGCTATAACAGAACCTAAGATATCACTAATTAAAAACTTGAGAATGTGATTTTTAAATTCAGCATGTGCTGCTTCATATTAAGCTGAAAATTCCAAATATGTTTTTAACCTCTCCCCGACATCCGCTATAATAGTATGGTGGAAGTCGGGGATTTAAATATGTATTATAATACATAATGTAGTATAAGGTAATGTAGTATTATACAGCAGAAACCCAGTGCTAATGCTCACGATCAGTGCCTGTATTGATCAAGGACATTAAGGTGCCTAGGTCAAAGCTGACTAAGCACTGGCATGGCGCAACTGTTTTGGTTTGGAATCGCTGGCATCCAGACCAAGCTTCGGGGCCAGCGTCCCATTACCATGACAGCAAGGAGCTTATTGAAGGCTTCCAGGCTTGTCTGCCACTGATTTGTATGGCTGGTTGCTTTATGCAGCCTATTATATAAATACTGATATTTTGCTATGCTTTACAAAAAAAATATACATTTTTTTTAAAAAAAAAATATTAAAAAATGAAAGTCACCCCTCTTTTCCAAGAACACATATAAAGCACTTAAATACTGCAAAACACATACACATTAGGTATAACTGTGTCCAAAAATTCCCAGTCTACAAACCTATAAAAATATAACACCATAGCGAGATAAAAAAAATCAAATGTGCCAAACTACAGTTTTTTTCCCTGTTTCGCCTTTAATTAATATTTTAATAAAAAATGTTTGAATAAATTTTTTTCTTTAAATAAAAAGTGATCAAAGCAACAGAAATTTCCCAAAATGATACAATTAGAAAGTACATCTGGCCCTGAAAAAAATAAGCCCTATGCCTCCCTGTACACAGAAATCTAAAAAAGTTAAGGGTGCCAGAATATGGCAACTTACAGAAAATGTAAATAAACCTATATAAATTTGGTATCCCTGGAATCGGCCCGAAACATAGAATGCAAATGACATGTCATTGTGGCTGCAGAATGAACGCCATAAAAACGAAGCCCATAAGAAATTCGCACAAATGCACTTTTTCTCCAATTCTACCCCATTCTGAATTTATTTCTAGCTTCCCAGTACATTGCACAGAATAATAAATGATACCATTATAAAGAACAATTTGTCCAGCAAACCTCAAGCCCCCATATGGACTGAAAATGGGATTTGGATTTCAATTGCAATTTTAGTGTTGATTTTCCACTGGCAAAATATTAACAGCAATTGCTTTAGATCATATAGTGATAACACATCTGTCCCCCAGACTGTATCACAAAATGTCTAATATTCCTGCCCACAGTATCTTATATTCTGTATGTGACATCAGCGCTGGATCCTATCCACCTACCACTCATGATTGGCTGTGATCCCAGAAGCCTCTGCTTTACTACCTAGTCTTACATGTGGCGGGGGACATTTTAATTTGCCCGAAACTAAATGCAAACATTTTTGTCAGAAACAGAAACTTATGGAAAAAACAGGTCCAAACTGGTACATTGTGAATTGGTTGACTCTTCGCCAGTTATATCCCTCCCCGGTCACTATAACGTACATGTACTTTGTTTTTTCCAGATATTTCTGTAGAGCTGTACATGGTATTTTCAGTTACCGTTTTTACTGAAGGCAAACCTTTACTCTCTGCTTAGCTTTCTTTGACTTCCAGTTTCCTTGACATACTGTACGGCTCATTGTTTCCTCCAACAATGTTGAATTTTGAATAATCTTTCACCATTTATGATTCTCTCGTTATATGTTTAGCATGCAGTATGAGTGTGTATGGTGACAGTATGGAGCCTATATTTCTTTTTACAGCACAATGCCTGCTGCATTTTGTTGTAGTGGGACAATGAGCTACACTTATATTTTCCTAAGAACAGTCCATGTTTTTACACGGTCGATACAGTGAAAGACTTCACTGTCAATATTTTCTTCCTTCTTTCATTCTTTGTCTCTTTCAAGTATTCAGCTTGCATCAGCAGTAATATCTCTTATACTTTTGCCTGTTTTAAATCCAACTTGAACATTGTGTATGAATGTAAGGTCTGCATAAAATGATATTCAGCATTACTTTATGGCATATCATACATTATATATTATTGGTTTACACGGGATACCTTTCCTTTGGCTTAGGCTTCTTGCATTCAACCATAGTGTAGCTCTAAGTTCGGAGTTCTATGATGCCATTGTGCAGCTCTGAAAAAATCGATAGGTAGATGCATAATATTCATTTTTGTGCCTTCAGTTTCACAAAAACTTACAGATGTGACTATCCAGGCTTGGACTGGCCCATAGGACGGCATGTGAATTCCCTGGGCGCACCCTGAGTCTGCAAGAGCCATCTACAGCCCAACATAATCACTGTACTACATACAAACGGTGCATAGTATCTCATCCAGACTACCCGAGTTTTTACAATTGGAGTCTACATGACAAAATGCATAGGATTTTTTTTTTTTTTTTTTACAAAATATTCCGATATATTATTATATAGACACAAGAGAAGAAGTCATCAAATAGGCTTACTCGTATTCTCACTTCCTAGGTTCTCCACTTTTGATGTCACTGCAGGGATCCCAATCACCAATCAGTTTCTTGATGCTCTTTAAGTCATCATAATTCCAGGCAAGAACCACTAGGCTACTAACAGGGCTTCAGGACAGAAACTGCAGCAAGCTACTACCGAAAGTGCCATTGCAGTTTTATTAATTTGCAGACACTGTTGGGTTATATTTTAATGTAGCCGTACAGTGCATCCCAGAATGAATTTTAGTGGTGGTCTTAGTCCGACACTGCCCATCATTAATTTAGCATGTATTTGGTTACGGACTCCAGTTTCTCATTAAATCAATTCAATACACTTCAACAACTTCATGCTAGCAAAAGCCCTTTATATCCCACAATATACAACACAACTACTAATTGGCTGTATATAAATACATTTCACATATCACTTTGTGATTTAATTTGTTGAACTCATCTTGTCTTTAAAAGCTAGTTATCTCATTACACATATCTGTACAGCAAAGAGAAATAACACATCTATAATCGAAGTGTTAATTCAGTTACATTTTTTGTTGTTTTTTCATAATTTTTTTTGCAGATTTAAGCAACAGTCTGACTATATTTAGGAAGTCACAGGCAATACATACTCAAACAATAACAAGTATTGGCTGCTGAACCTCTTTCAAGTAAATGCTTAAGAAGGTAATGAGGCCCTGGAATCTGAATGAAGAATTTTACTTTATCACACTTATTGTTACTATAGAAATAAAAAAAATACTTATCTTACGATGCCTGGAAGAGTGAATTCAGAGCTGGAAGATGGCGCGGGGACGCTGCAAGGAGAAGACTTCTCGGAGGATCCAGCCCGACCCTCACTCGTGGACTTGGTAAGTATAATTTGATCGAACGTTGCCTACCCCTGAAACGAGCATTTTCCCCCCATAGACTATAATAGGGTTCGATATTCGATTCGAGTAGACGAATATTGAGGGGCTACTCGAAACGAATATCGAATATCGAACATTTTACTGTTCGCTCATCTCTATTCATTATGTAATCCTCCCCTATACCTAGTTACACCACCTGTCAACTACATGACTTGGATCTTTAGCACTGTCGGAATCGCAGAGGTTTTAGGCTGGGTTCACACGGGGTATTTTGGACCAGAATCTGAGGTGGAAGCCGCCTCAGGTTCTGGTCCAAAATTCGAGTAGCCCCGACTGGATGCCGCTGCAGTGCATCGGCATCCAGTTGCGCAGTCCACTCCGGTTAGGCACAAATGAATGGGCCTAGTCGGGAGGAGGGAGTGCCTTTAGGTGGATTCACGAGGCTAATCCGCCTGAAGAATGAGCACGTTGCTTCTTTTTTCCGGGAGCCGGAACAAAAAAATATATATATATACATATATATATATATATATATATATATACACTCACCGGCCACTTTATTAGGTACACCTGTCCAACTGCTTGTTAACACTTAATTTCTAATCAGCCAATCACATGGCGGCAACTCAGTGCATTTAGGCATGTAGACATGGTCAAGACAATCTCCTGCAGTTCAAACCGAGCATCAGTATGGGGAAGAAAGGTGATTTGAGTGCCTTTGAACGTGGCATGGTTGTTGGTGCCAGAAGGGCTGGTCTGAGTATTTCAGAAACTGCTGATCTACTGGGATTTTCACGCACAACCATCTCTAGGGTTTACAGAGAATGGTCCGAAAAAGAAAAAACATCCAGTGAGCGGCAGTTCTGTGGGCGGAAATGCGTTGTTGATGCCAGAGGTCAGAGGAGAATGGCCAGACTGGTTCGAGCTGATAGAAAGGCAACAGTGACTCAAATAGCCACCCGTTACAACCAAGGTAGCCAGAAGAGCATCTCTGAACGCACAGTACGTCGAACTTTGAGGCAGATGGGCTACAGCAGCAGAAGACCACCCCGGGTGCCACTCCTTTCAGCTAAGAACAGGAACCTGAGGCTACAATTTGCACAAGCTCATCGAAATTGGACTATTGAAGATTGGAAAAACGTTGCCTGGTCTGATGAGTCTCGATTTCTGCTGCGACATTCGGATGGTAGGGTCAGAATTTGGCGTCAACAACATGAAAGCATGGATCCATCCTGCCTTGTATCAACGGTTCAGGCTGGTGGTGGTGGTGTCATGGTGTGGGGAATATTTTCTTGGCACTCTTTGGGCCCCTTGGTACCAATTGAGCATCGTTGCAACGCCAAAGCCTACCTGAGTATTGTTGCTGACCATGTCCATCCCTTTATGACCACAATGTACCCAACATCTGATGGCTACTTTCAGCAGGATAATGCGCCATGTCATAAAGCTGGAATCATCTCAGACTGGTTTCTTGAACATGACAATGAGTTCACTGTACTCCAATGGCCGCCACAGTCACCAGATCTCAATCCAATAGAGCATCTTTGGGATGTGGTGGAACGGGAGATTCGCATCATGGATGTGCAGCCGACAAATCTGCGGTAACTGTGTGATGCCATCATGTCAATATGGACCAAAATCTCTGAGGAATGCTTCCAGCACCTTGTTGAATCTATGCCACGAAGAATTGAGGCAGTTCTGAAGGCAAAAGGGGGTCCAACCCGTTACTAGCATGGTGTACCTAATAAAGTGGCCGGTGAGTGTATATATATATATATATATATATATATATATATATATATTGTGTGTGTTTTTATATTTTTTTCGTGCCAGATATACTTCTAACATATACCATTTCGGGGAATGTCCAATATTTTGATGGCTTATTTAAATTTTTATAGGAAAAAAACAACGGTTTTGATTTTTTTTTCTTGCTATGGCATTTATTTACTTATTTTTATTTCAAATCTAGGGAAAGGGGGGTTATTTGAATCCATAGGCTGAGGCCCCACGTTGCAGAAACATAGTTTTTTTGTTGTTGCAGATTTTGCTGCATTTTTTTGGAGCCAAACCCAGGAGTGGCTACAGAAGGAATGGGAAATATCTAGTAAGTTCTTATACTTCTCTCTTCTGCTAAATCCACTCCTGGCTTTCGCTCAAAAAACCACAGCAAAATCTGCAAAAAAAATGATTGCATACCCAGTAGCTGTGGTGGCCGCTCCACCATATTTCAAGACCCGGCATCCAGAGGGTGGATGCCGGGTCTTTAAATATGGCGGAGCGGCCACCATAGCTACTGGGTATGCAATCAATTTTGTTGCAGATTTAGTATGGGAAGAGGTTAAAAATGAATCTGTGTGGGTCTGAAGGTATAGTAAACAATTTTATTCTAAAAATTTCAGGCTTTATTCCTGTAAGAAAAAGTATAAAAATCATCCCAAAAAGGGATAAAGCATAAGCCAGCCAAAATTGATAAAGAACTAGTTATACCGCAGATGTGTTTTGTTCCAGACTGTGAATGTGCCCAGTAAACAAATCGCTTGAATTCCATATGGATTGCAGTTGCTTGTGGTGTTTACTGTCCATTTATTCCCTAAATGTCAGACTCTCCCATGGGTGCGGATACATATTCAATTAAAAACAATGGCGCATGCATCATATTCAAAAAAAGGCATATATTATATAAAGAAAAAGTGACTGGTGTACACCCGCTCTCCCACATTTCCGATCAGACCCGCGCTCACGCATTTCCCATCAGAAACCCGGTATCTAATTTATTCACTACAGATCAAGCAGAAGGTATCATTACATTTTGCTTGAAGAATTTCATAAAATGTTAACCCACTTTATAAGCACAAGTGATGACTAGAGGAAAATCTGCCCTTTGATAGGTCTTTTTAAAAATAGGAAACTGGGACATTTCTTTAGCATAAGGTTTTGCTCAGTCCATAAAAGCCTCACCATGGAAACACTTCCTATTAATCCTTTTAATCCAGGTGCATCAGGGTTTTGATTCAGATGAAATAGTCGGGTTAATTCATGTAGTACCTGTCACCTTCTCTGCACACATCTGAGCCGACATAGAAACAGAGACAGGCATATAATACACAATGCAAGGTAATGCCGATGCAAATTCCTCTAAATGATACCGCCATCGCCTGGGAAAATTTTAGTACATTTTGAGATATAATGGACACTACTGTGTGGATTTGTGTATCTGCTCATACAGCATCACAGTGATGTATATGCTATACCAGGTAATTCTATAGTTATAGTAGGATAGGCGCTCTGAATTGCTTTGCTTTGTGCATTATACTTTGTATGACCGAGTATAGGGAGTGTATGGCAATTCATGTGTGGCTGTTATGGGAACCATAAGAAAGTGGGGCCTAGCTCAGACTCCATCTTCTTTTAAGAAGGGAAAGTAAGCGCTGGAACACATTGACGTATTTGGTGAGATGTGTCTAGGCTTCTCTCATAGTCTTACATTCTGTCGTAAAGACAGGACTAAAAGGAAGTGAGGTAGAGTGTATATATATATATATATATATATATATATATATATATACAGTACAGACCAAAAGTATGGACACACCTTCTCATTCAAAGAGGTTTCTGTATTTTCATGACTGTGAAAATTGTAGATTCACACTGAAGGCATCAAAACTATGAATTAACACATGTGGAATTATATACGTAACAAAAAAGTGTGAAACAGCTGAAAATCTCTCTTATATTCTAGGTTCTTCAAAGTAGCCACTGTGAAGTGGAGAGGGGTATAGTGTGGGAGAACCATTATTTTTCCCCAAGACTGTTGCAGTATGCACAGGCGTTTAGCTTGTAGGTCCCGGACTGGAGTAAAGTTCAGGTCAGTCCTGCAGGGCAATCCACTCCAGTCTTGGGAACCGACCAGCAGGGCTTTGTAAGTAGCACAGGTGTGCTGGTTAGTGAGAGAGAGACTGAAACACACACTCAACCAGTCTGGGAAAGCTCTGCCAAAAAGGACGCTATTAAAGGGCCAGGTATGTGTACCCCTTGTTTACTTGTGAACCTTGTTTGTTAGGAGGTCAGCAGTAGGTTGACTCCCAGGTTAGTGAGGGAATAACAATAACTCGTTTAGTAAGGCGCTGGAGAGGCATAGGTCTTTATTTTCATTTGTTTGTTTTTTTTACATGCTGAGCAGCACTACCTGTACCTTTAAGCTTGTCTGCTGCAATAAAGACTGCTTTTGGGAAAGAAACCAGAGCTTCTGAATCCCCCGTAAATCACACCACCTTTTGCTTTGGTTACTGCTTTGCACACTCTTGGCATTCTCTTGAGGAGCTTCAAGAGGTCGTCACTGGAAATGGTTTTCACTTCACATTGTGCCCTGTCAGGTTTAATAAGTGGAATTTCTTGCCTTATGAATGGGGTTGGGACCATCAGTTGTGTTGTGCAGAAGTCAGGTGGATACACAGCTGATAGTCCTACTGAATAGACTGTTAGAATTTGTATTATGGCAAGAAAAAAGCAGCTAAGTAAAGAAAAATGAGTACAGTGTATAGCATTCGGCCAATCAATGCTGGTTCTGCAGGACGAGCAAGGGCTGGTTCACATTAGCGCTTGGCTCCCGTCCGGAAGGAATCCGCAACTGCAAGCGCTGTGCAGTTAAAGCGCATGGACCCCATAGACTATAATGGGGTCCGTGTGCTTTAACTGCACAGCGCTCCTCAAAAGCACTCTCCTCCTGCTACTCATGGACTTGGTGACTCTCCTTTAGTCGAATAGTGGTTTCCCCTGAAATGAGCATTTCCCATAGACTATAATGGGATTCGATATTCGATCGAGTAGTCGAATATTGAGGCTCTACTCGAAACGAATATCGAATCTCGAATATTTCACTATTCGCTCATCTCTAGTTAAGTGGGTTAAATCTATGTTGAGTAAGTATATAGCAAAACATATACCCATAAGGAACAA
This sequence comes from Leptodactylus fuscus, assembly GCF_031893055.1. Classification (NCBI taxonomy): domain Eukaryota; kingdom Metazoa; phylum Chordata; class Amphibia; order Anura; family Leptodactylidae; genus Leptodactylus; species Leptodactylus fuscus. The sequence continues at coordinate 38,967,271 of NC_134266.1, read as the reverse complement.
GTATGTATATCTTAAATTAACCTCCTCGTTGTCTTACACGTAAAAAAACGGACATGTAAAAATATTTAAATCTTGAAGGGTCAGCTGTAGCCTTTGTGAATTACCAAAAAGCCCTTACTAAAATCTGTAAAAGGAAAATAAAATACATAATGAGAGGCCGGTGGTTACGGAAAGCAAAACTTACGCCAAAAATTCTCTAATTATATCAATGCAAATAAACGGCCCACTAAATAATGGTAATGGAGAGTTGTTCACATGGGACCAAGAAAAAGCAGATCTACCAAATGGGGTCTTTAGCTCAGTCTAAAGAGAAGAACAAGGGAGATCCTGGCATCCAATACTATAAACTTCCACTAATAAAAATATTCTTTTCAATCCCAACACCAATAGTTAGGTCAATAGCTCTAAATTGCGAAATGTGTCATGAATAATGGGTAGACCTGTGTTACACCAGGCTGTATGCGTACTTTGGCTTGCCCTTGCAGATGTAGCCATAAAACAGAAAGCCTCCGGCATTATGCGAACTACTGTGAATTCATGGCAACAGGCAAAAAATTACATATTTTCCATTTCTAAATTACGCCTGATCAACACAAACAAAATATTAAGCTAATTATAGAAGTTCTGCTTGTGGCGCCCTCTTCTCTCACTTGATAAATAGTCCCTGGGAACCTCTTTCTATGAGGACTATTTAGTGTCTTAGCAGCCGCTGAATAATTCGGCCAGACTCCCTGCAGCTGACAAATGCCATGTTTAGTGGAAGCCTGTGTTCAGGGGAAGAGGAGAAGATGTGGAGCTGCCTGGGGACACCTCATTATATGATCCCAGCCATATTTAAATCCCCATTACACGCTGAATATGTTTCCAAAGTGATCATAAAATTGCAACCAGTCATTGGCAGCCCTCCAGTACTGGAGGAATTGCCTGAGTACAGGTCCAGCTGCCATTTGCTATCAGTGCTCACACCAGATGGAGCTTTAATGCACTTAATCAACATCTTTAAAATGTATAGAATAGCATGAGAATAATCGCTCACCTGAGCTTTTATGGCTTGTGTGGCTATGATGTGATATTGGATTTTGCATATTATAAGTTTAAAAACTAAATTTTATTTCCTAGACTGCTCACAGCTTGGAGGGCCAGTTACTATCAAGAGGTGCACATACATAGCTAAGAGGAAATAAATACATCTTTTTGATTTGCAAAGGCAATAAAAATAATGTATAATGTTCATTTCCTGATATTATACACATCTATCTATCTATCTATCTATCTATCTATCTATCTATCTATCTATCTATCTATCTATCGTCACAGGACCAGGAGCAAAGTAGTAGAAGGAGTATACATTTCTTCCAGGTTCCTACATATGCCATCTAGATGCGGCGGTAGAAAGCTGTGTTCCTTGCTGGAGGGTTTTACCCAAACCCTGGTAAAGGTCTGACTGCTGGAGTAGGGAGTATTGGGTGTCTCTACTCCATTAAACCACTCCAGGTTTTGCGATGAATTGAGTTAATTCCTTGTATCCTGAAATGTGTGTGTATATAAGGGCAGAGAGCACAAAGGTATACGGCTCGCTCTGCACCTGGGAAAAGCATGTGTGAGTAAGGGTCCGTTCACACAATGTAATGCACCATTGATTTTACACCGTTGACACGAGTTTACATGTCAGAGTCAGCGCTGCAAAACAGAATCCCATTGACGTCAATGGGTTCCGTTTAGCACACGTAACACATTGATATCAATGGGTTAAAAGCCTCCCATTGATTTCAAAGTGTTACGCATGCTGAACGGAACCCATTGAAGTCAATGGGATTCTTTTTTGCAGCGCTGACTCTGACACAAGTTTATGTGTCAGAATCAATGGCGCGTTACATCGTGTGAACGGACCCTTACATTGCTGTGTTGTGTTTAGGGAGCTGTGCAGTAGGCTCAGCTCTCGGTGGCTAGGTACCTGTGTTGTAGATAGTGGCTCCAGGGATCAGGACATAATGGTGCCGATCGGCACCAACCCCCCCCCCCCCCCCCGCGGCGGTTTCAGGAGTGCCGATGTTGGTAGTGGGCAGCCCGGTGTCTTAACAGTGACCCTAGGTCTGCCCCATGCCGTCCCCCCCCCCCCACGTACCTGGTTGTAGCTCTGGCTGTAGGTTTAGGGTCATTGTCTTGCTGGAAGGTGAATTTCCTTCCCAGTCTCAAGTCTTTTGCATCCTCCAACAGGTTTTCTTCCAGGATTGCCCTGTATTTAGCTCCATGCATCTTCCCACCAACTCTGACCAGCTTCCCTGTCCATGAAGAGCCAGAAGACTCCGCGAGGATCCTGCAAGGAGAAGACTTCTCGGAGGATCCAGCCCGACCCTCACTCGTGGACTTGGTAAGTATAATTTGATTGAATGCTGCCTACCCCTGAAACGAGCATTTTCCCCCCATAGACTATAATAGGGTTCGATATTTGATTCGAGTAGTTGAATATTGAGGGGCTACTCGAAATGAATATCGAACCTTTTTACTGTTCGCTCATCTCTAATCATTAGGAATTGTACAATATCAGCTTTATGTATTGACCTTATATGGGATATAGTAAACTATAGTAACTTTATTATACTATATTCTTTATCATAATTCTATGAGCACACTGTTATATGGCATTATGTATTCAAGAGGATATCGTAACCCCTCACCTAACTTTGTGCCTTTTAGCAGCGTGCAAAGTCTGTAAAGGTTAATTTCCCAAGAAAGTCTGCATGGAGTAATAGGCTAATGACCGTGTACGGGATACTTATAAGGTCTTCGCAGAATTTGGGAGTTTTATGTTTTAAAGGCCAAGAAATGTTTTTCCATGTGAATGTATTGACCTGATGGTACTTATATGGAAACCATACCTGTTTGGGGTTCTAAAACCGTATATTATATTTGTTTTTATCATTGTCACTCTGCATTTTACTGTCTCGCTCAGTAAAGTCTACACAAAGAAGCAAGACTGTTGTTTTTGGTTCTTTACATTGCAGGTCATCAATACGGCGTCTCCAATATAATGTAATCTTACTACAGATTTTATACTAGTGCTTTATTTATAGTGCAAGTCATTGCCGTGTGCAAACATGAGCCGCAGGACGTCCGACTTTTATGGATGAGCTAGCATTAGGCATGCAAAATATTATTGGGATCAAATTATTATAGCAAACCCTGCTTTGTGGTAAGGCATGTAATTTGTAGCTTGATAAATGATGCCCAGGACCTCCAGGGACATATTCGTTGTTGCATTTGTGAAAGAAAATCCCAGTTATTTATCAAACAATGCAGTGGTGTGCAATACTGGTGACAATGCACTCCAAAGAATAACACTAGTGAATAACCTCAGGGTGGACTTAGCCTGTCGTAGCTAATCTGGGACCAATTAGTTACCCAACATAAGTGGCAGTAGGAGCATCAAGAGGGACCTATTCATCAACGTTCCCTCCATGAAGCAGAACTGGTAAAAATGGAGCAACTGAACAGTGCCATATTGATTTAAGTTTGATGCCCAGGAGGGATTTTTGTGGTAGGCTTTGCCAATGAAATATGTTAAAACAGCTGAAATGTATAGTATATGCGACTTTGATATGTTTGGACAATGCTATAATGATTAGAGATGAGCGAGTAGTGAAATATTCGAGATTCGATATTCGTTTCTAGTAGCCCCTCAATATTCGACTACTCGAATCGAATATCGAATCCTATTATACTCTATGGCAGAAAAATGCTCATTTCAGGGGTAGGCAACATTCGATCAAATTGAACTTACCAAGTCCACGAGTGAGGGTCGGGCTGGATTCTCTGAGAAGTCTTCTCCGTGTAGCGTCCCCGCAGTGTCTTCTGAATTTACTCTGCCAGGCATCGGGCCCAGGCAGAGCCGACTGCGCATGCTCGCACTACAAGAAAATGGCCGCTTACAGTCAAAGCGGCCATTTTCTTGTAGCGCGGACATGCGCAGTCGGTTCTGCCCAGACCCAATGCCTGGCAGAGTGAATTCAGAGCTGGAAGACGCTGCGGGGAAGCTGCACGGAGAAGACTTCTAAAGGTAGGAGAAGAACCAGCGTTGATTGGCCAATTGTATAGCATTCGGCCAATCAACGCTGGTTCTGCATCAAATTTTTCCATTCGAATAGCAAGTAGTATTCGATCGAGTACGAGTATTTTGAATACCGTAGTATTCGATCGAATACCTACTCGATCGAATACTACTCGCTCATCTCTAATAATGATCAAAAGACCATCTAACGTATAGTATAGAAAATACTCTAGATCTACATCTTGTTTTGTAGTAAATCCCACCCAATAGAAACATAATTTTTAGGTGAACTTGGGTATTGTCATACTATGAGAAAATTAGTAGCGGATTTGTTAGGCTCTGTTCACATCTGTGTTGTACAATTAAAATGACAATGCAGGAAGTGTTAAACCAACTCTACCTCATGGACCCAATGACTGTAATGGGGACTGTGGGTTTCCACTTTGGTATCTATCAATTTACCAAACATTTACACCAATTTTTAATTCATTTATGATGACGGCAACTATCAGAGTCTCCAACCCAGATGATAATACAGTCAATGGCAACAAAAAACAACTTTATAGGCATCACCTTGTATCCTGCTCTAGCAGTATATATTTTGCAGTATGTGGTAAAAACATGTGTTGCATTGAAGTGTCATGATATTGGTATGCCCCATTATACCACTGAGGCCCAATCACAGGCCTCAGCAGTCCCCAAGGGCCATGAGATCACCTAGAAAGGGTGAAAAGGCCAGAAAAGTAGCCCAGGAGAATTGGGGAAAGGTCAGTATAAGTGTTTACTATATTTCATCCCCAGCTTTCCACCTATTATACTCTGGGTAGGGTAACGGTTTATGGGTTGCGTACTCCAAGTTATGGGTTTGGGTCAAATGGAAAACTTTAGTAAAATTTAGACTGAATCTGCTTTGTTCTGAACTGATTCATTCATATCTAGTTCTAATGTGTTCACTTATACAAAATTGGATAGGAAAATCTGAAAGAGGTCCTGTATACAGTCTGAGACAGTCTCCGTTAATGCATTGCACTATACATGTAGATTGCAGAGAGATAGTCCTTAACACTCTATACAAGTACAGTGCACAGAGAAGGTCCTTAAAGAGGACTGTCTGCTTTCATGTTATTTGCCCCAGGAGAAGAGATATCGGTACATTTACGGATAGCTCTTCACTGTCAGAAAAGTGTTCCTATCATTATTCATGGCAGTTGCAGCAGCCTGCTAGCTCTACATAAGGTCTATGGTGCTGGCTCATCTCCTAGTCTGGCACATTCACTGTGCCATACATGTACAGAGTGTTAAAGAGGACCTTTCAAGTCCTCGAGCACTTGCGGTTTTATATACTGCTAGAAAGTCGACAGGGTGCTAAATTTAGTGCACTGTCGGCTTTCACGTTATGTGCCCGGGGAGAAGAGATATCGGTGCATTTACCGATAGCTCTTCACTCTCGGAAGGGCGTTCCTGACAGTCTAGCTGAGAATGCCCCTCCTGAAAGTCTGTCTGTAACCCTGTACTGTCAGAGGGGGCGCTCCTTCCCGCCCAGCCATGACACTGAGTGGTGAGGAATGCCCCCCTCCCGACTGTACTCATCCATAGACTAGTACTCGGGGGGGCATTACATTACAGTTCTTAAGGGATTAAGGCTATGTTCAGATGCTGCAAATCTGTGGCACAAACTAAATGTGCAAAATACCGAATTTGGATTTATCACCAATTTCTAAATATGAAATGGTGAAATCTTCAACAAAATTGTATAAGAAATCCTCAACCTATAGGGCAGGCTGCAGATTTTTATACCCATAGCTTGTCTTAAAAACAAAATGAATATTTTCTGCTACACATGAATGTAATTATTAAAAACTGATTTACTAACATTGCACATATATCTATGTTTAAACATGCAATATTGCAATAAAAAAAAAATCATGAAATATTTGTTGTATATCTCAGCACTATAATTCTGTGAAATCTGCAATTCTATGTGCTAAACAACTGTAGAAACTAATTGCCTTTAAGGTTATTTGCCGTGAATATGGTGATACGTCTGACAGCTGATATGATGACTGAATTTTTGCCCCCTAAAGATTTAGAAGTGAATGAATAGAAGTATTTCCAGTATAGTAAGCAAATTCATTATAAATTGTGAAAGGTGACAAAAATGCACAAACTAAAACTGTCAGTTATGTCATATTTATATTTTTACACTAGCCTCTTCTCACAACTTCATCTGCGTGTTGTTGGTGTTAATGATCCGCCTATATTCAGCAAATTGCTGCCATCAATGGTTCGCCTGCTTCAGTGTTTTGGGCGCTCTAGCATCTAGGAGAGGACTGGAAGCTTTCCGAAGGGAACTACTACTGCAGGCCCCCTTCATTTTGTCCCAACTTGGGAGGTGGGCTGGAGGGTTCAGTTGAGTGTCCTTGGCCTACCATTGAGTATACTAGAACTACTAGATTAATTCTCTGCAGTGGCGTAACTACCGCCATAGCAGCAGAGGCAGCTGCCACAGGGCCCGGGACATTAGGGGCCCGGTGACAGCCTCTACCGCTGCTATCATTATACTTGGGGGTCTTTTCGGACCCCCGAGTATAATGATTGGCGGACTGGGAGCGGTAAGAAACATAAAAAACACTGTTACTTACCTCTCCACGATCCGTGCAAACTTCGGCCTAGTCGTCTGACATCTCATGACCTCGACCTGCGTTCCGGGTCATGTGACGTCTGACTTCATTGAAGATGGACTACTTCGGAGGCCGACAGCATAGGAGACGGGAGATAGGTAACAGAGTTTTTTTATGTTTTTCTCCCCCTGGGTCTCCGATTATTATACTCTGGGGTCTGAAAAGACCCTAGAGTATAATAATTGTTTATGGGTGTCCACAGTGGGACATAATACTGTGTGCAGGGGCCACTATTGGGGATAATACTGTGTGCAGGGGCCACTAAGGGACATAATACTGTGTGCAGGAGCCACTATGGGGGATAATAGAGTGCGCAGGAATGCGTAGGAGGGGGTAGGTCGAGGTCATCGGTGTCGGTCGGGGGGGGCTCCCATGTCAAAAGTTCGCCACGGGGCCCCGCCATTCCTAGTTACGCCACTGATTCTCCGGTTCCCTCCTGTTGCATGCATCATTTACAGTGCTCGGGTAGAGGTCATTGAGCTTATACAGCCCTTAGGGGAAATTTTGCTTTGTCTAGTAGTGAAAGTGAAAGCCTAAGTGAGGCAACAGCTCCATGCCTTAGTCCATCAGTGGTTGCAGCAAGACTATAGGCCTGATTGTTCCTGGATTCCTCCCAAGTCTCTTTGGTGTGGCATGGACTAAACTGTCTCACCAGGTTGTGCAGATATTGGGCTAAGTATTAACTCTTAAAGGACCATTGGATTAAGAATACTTGGTCCCCGTTAGCCTCCTAGATGAATCTAGGCTCTGCAGACAATGCCTTTGGTGTGCAGCCTCTCCTTCTGTTTGGCTTATGGTCCAATCACCGAATCTAATGAAAGCTTCTATATTTTCTATTCTTCTATTTTTTTCTTAGTAGCTCAGTAGCGCTCCTTCAAGTCAGATAGCCAGACTCATTGCATATGTCCTTTTGCTGTAGCAGCGGGAACCAGAATCAGAACTCTTGTACCTTCAGCTCATACATGTGCCTGTTAGTCCTTGGCGTACTTGTTGGGACTGCAAGTCTGCAACAAAAGTTACAACAGGACCAAAGACTGTATCCCCATCCAAGGACCACAGCTACATAAGCATGACTTTACTATTAATCGCTGAAATAAGTCTACAGTATATGACACATGGCAGGTGGGGGTATGGTATAATTGTGCATTGCGGCCCAGAACTTTTAAGTTACATATCTGCAAAGCACAAGGTTATTCCTGTACATAGATACAACAATTACTCGGCCTGTAGTTGTGGGATTTCTGACTACAGGTGAAATATATTAATCTTTCTGGAATGATGCCAATTTTCTAATGAATTTGCTTAATCGAAGTTATTAACGTCACTAATAGGCCATCTGAATGGGCACTATGGACGACACAATACATATACACCGTCACGTAGTACAGTCTTTGCTCTCAAAATAAATCAATTATTTTACCCATAGACAGCAGAGATGTAGGAGGAGACTATTGATCTAGTTGATCCATGGAAAAGGTCAAGTAGACAAATGAACCTTCTCAAAGAGCACAAATTATTGTCTGCCTTTCTCTAATGTAACTTTGGCAACTTCGGAGTATTTTGTATTTACTCTTAGCGCTTTGTGTTGCATTTAAAGTTAGAGAAAATGGTTTTATGGCATTAGAAGTGTATCTTTTAGTCTAAGAAAAATTTAGCAAGGACACTATAGTATTTGTGGCACTGTAAGATCTTTGAAAAATGAAGGCGACAACAATGGCCAGTTGTGAACATCTTTTACCACAGAAAACATACTTGATAATAGCATGGCTGATACCTACGTCTAATGTCCAGTGCTGGTATAACAAGAGATGGCTGGAGATGTGGATATACAAGGTCACGCAACAGATTAGGTTTAGGACTAGAGCAGGGTACAGTAGAATTCAAGGGATTGTGTATTCTTCACCATTAAGCCTCCAAAAGGAGGTGTGGACTTTCCTACAAGTTTCTTCAGGATTCCAACCAGGATGAAAATTGTAGCAGGTAAAGAGAGGATGCCGGCAACCATAGGCAGTTAGCACCATTGAGCAGTTTAACAGGAAGGACAGGGCTGAAGAATTTTCATTTGCTAAACATTTTACAAGGTTTCTTATACACTGTATACCAATCAGTATTTGGACACCCAGTAAAGTTCTTTGGAGGTGGAGTTATGGTTTGGGGGTGTTTCTCCTGGTATGGACTAGGAACCTTGGTCCCAGTGCATGGTAAACTCAACGCCGACGCCTATTGTACTATTTTAGTTAACAGTGTGTTTCCTACATTATGGTGGTTCTATGGGTCAGACCAATGTTACTTCCAGGATAACAACGCCAGCTGTCATGTAGCGAGGTCTACCGTGGCTTGGTACAGTAACAATCAGGTTAACCAACTGGACTGGCCTGCCCAGAGCCCAGACTTGAACCCTATTGAACAACTCTGAGGCAAGTTAAGGGGTGCAGCAGCTGTCCAAAATCGGTGAAAGAACTTACCTGTCTTCTCCAAGCCGAATGGAATAAAATACCACTAGCCGTCATACAAGGACTTGTGCAAAGCCCCGGAGGGTTGTGGAGGCTTTAATTTCCGCTCGTGCCGCTCGGACCACAAGTGTCCAAATACTTATTAGTAGACAGTGTATAATGGCAAAAGTCTCTGTTGGCAATGGCTGCACACTGAGGTGAAAGGCAGGAACCATAGAAAGAGCAATGGTTATCAGAATTTAGTCAGGCTCAGCACAGGCATCAGACAAGAGAAAGAGGTCAGAAAAACAAGCCATATAGAAAATACTGTAATATTATATACACTAAACATCTTGGAGAGTGCTAAAACCCTTACAAAGACCAGGATACGCGCTCCTCTTAAAGGATGCAAGACTCAAGTTGGCACTAGGTCCTGACACAACGTAGATGTTTATTGAAATAAAAGATGAAAAGGATAACGCATTTTGCGTATTTTTTTCACGGATTACGGTGAACATCTTCTTTAGATCCAACATACAGCAAATTATCAGATGGCTGTGGATTGCACAAAGGTGCGAAATCTTGGCACTGTCTGTAAAGCTGCTCTCATCTGTTATGATCGCAGGGCCAGGGGAGGTGAGGGAACATGGGGGAAGGGGGGGGGGGGGCATGTCAAATGTTCGCCTTGGGACCCAGCCATTCCTAGTCAGGCCACTGACCAGAGAGTAGACACCTGTTCACACAGTTGATCACTAGAGGCATGCAGTTTGATTCAGTGATAGTTTCTTACCTTTTTTTCCTAATATCTATATTGGGTAGAATAGTGCTGATGCTGTCTTTGAAGATAATACTTACCATTAGGGAATAAACATTGTACTGGAGCGGTGGCAGCTTCCTTGTCCTCAGAGATTTTTCATGTCAGAAAGCGAAATTTATTTTGAATTAGAAAAAAAAGTTGAGTTTTTTTTTTTTTTACTTTGAGTATAAAACTGGTATTTTTTTTTTTATTAAGCCTGTTACAATTTCAGTAATTTTTCAAGAATTTTTAATCCTGTTCTATTCAAATTTGTTGTGATGGGTTAAATTCCAGAAATATCCAAAGTTCACTTCTAGATATTTATTACCTTTCTAAGAATCTACAAATGTGGATTATCTTTCTATATCATTTAAAATCTGGATTTCACTTCCTCCTAATTCATTGTTGATTAGTCCAAATTCCAAAACCCTTTAGATTGACAGATAAATTTCCTAACAAGTTTTTATGGTATTTCCATTGGTAACATATACAGTTATTCAGGCAATATTGTCATTATATGGACATTAGTAATGAGTAGAGATGAGCGAGTAGTACTTGATCGAGTAGGTGTTCGATCGAATACTACGGTATTCGAAATACTCGTACTCGATTGAGTACCACTCACTATTCGAATGTAAAAGTTCGATGCAGAACCAGCATTGATTGGCCGAATGCTATACAGTCAGCCAATCAACCCTGGTTCTTCTCCTACCTTTAGAAGTCTTCTCCGTGCAACTTCCCCGCGGCGTCTTCCAGCTCTGAATTCACTCTGCCAAGCATCGGGCCTGGGCAGAGCCGACTGCGCATGTCCGCTTGTAGTGTGGGCATGCACAGTCGGCTCTGCCCAGGCCCGATGCCTGGCAGAGTGAATTCAGAGCCGGAAGATGCCGCGGAGACGCTGCAAGGAGAAGACTTCTCGGAGGATCCAGCCCGACCCTCACTCGTGGACTTGGTAAGTATAATTTGATTGAACATTGCCTACCCCTGAAACGAGCATTTTCCCCCCAAACAGTATAATAGGGTTCGATATTCGATTCGAGTAGTCGAATATTGAGGGGCTACTCGAAACGAATATCGAACCTCGAACATTTTACTGTTCGCTCATCTCTAGTAATGAGTAGTAATTGCCAAGAATGGATTCTATTGTGTCTACCTTGGCTTTGCTAAAAGGGGTTGTCTGGGTTAAACTAAAAATTTCCCACTAAGATAAACCCCCTCCTCCCACCTAACTTCTAATTTACTACCACTAAAAAAATGTGTATTTACCTAGGCACATTTTCTGATTTCCTGGTGACCTCCCATTTCGGCGTTTCCAGAGTCAGGAGCCCACCAGTACTACTCTCTCCCTTCCCCCCGCCTCCATCATTACTCTCCAATGCAGACTTCCTCTTCTTCTTCTGCCCACTGCTTCCTTTACCAGGGAGCTGGAACCGGCAACTGCGCTCTATTGCACATGTGTGGCTTTCTTTTACACCAGAACCCAGTTGTGGAATGAAGAGGGGACTGTGGCAGCTCATCTCCAGGACAGGTAAGTATGGGGTAGGATGGGGTTTGGGGGACTGAGTTAGTTAGATAGGTAGGCAAGGCTAGTAACAGGCTAGCTAGGGGGAGGGGGAAGTAAGAGGAGTGATCTAAGAGAACTGCAATGCATCATGGTAATTGTAGGCTAAGACAGCAGTAAGCTACCCATGTAAACAAATGCTGAGAACACCAGAGAAAGCCAGAAATCCCTCCAAACACTCCCAAACATATTTTGGTGCACTTATTGATAGCACTCACAGACCTTTTTTAAAAACAATTTTTTTGCCTGGAAAATCCCTTTAATTGGTGAAAATGCCGCCCCAAAAAAAAAGCATCATTTAACAGTCACAGAAAAGAGGATGGGATTGTAGGGAATCCCATCACCACTTTGCATAAAAATTTGTGCTGAGGATATGCCGCAATTTCCAAAATCATTGCACTTTTGGAAATCTTAGCATGTCAATTATACCTATGGAAATGAGCATTTTTGGCAAAAACTACGACACATTTTTTTTACGGTCCATTCACTGACCGGGAGGGAAAAAATGCCTGGCGTTTTCTGAAGCAGTTTTTACTAAAAACCACTCTAAAAAAAACACCTCAAGGTCCAAAAACTGCTTACTAATTAGAAAGCATTTTTTTCCAGACCAAATTACGCCACACGGTATTCACAAGGCAACTAAGCCTTAAAAGGAAAGATCTTGAATATGTTGTGCCTGATGTCCGCATCACTATTTCTATTGAATCAGTTGGATTTGGAAAAGTTTACGTTAAATATAAAAACTGCTCTGAAGATTTTAATATCTCTTCATAAAGACTTGAGAAATCGTTGTTGGTTAGTGAGAATTATGAGCATGTCGGCAGCCAATGTAATGGGGAGGTTTAACATTATACTGCAAATAAAGAAGTACAAAAATGAAATTATTGTTAAACATTAACATTTTTTATAACCTGCTAAGATGGTAAGAAAATGTTTACTTTTGCATATTTTGCTCTCATGAAAAATATTCTTCTTTCGGTATTTTTTGGGGTCATCTACCATTGTATGTAACTTACAATAGTAGATGACCTTTATATAAATTCTTGACTCTTGATTTTTCTATAAATCAGACTCCTGAAGACTTTCACTGTAAATTTCCTTTTATTTTTTTAAAAGAATGCCAACTGCTATTCGGAGGATATTTATTCAGCATGCTGAACCAGACCTCACAGCTCAAATTTTTACCTTCCGAGAAGCTCAGCTGAACAGACGAATCCCACCTGAGTGTACAGAACACTTTTCTATACAAGAAGAACCGAATTGTGTTACATGTTGCCGTAAACAGATCTGCAGTTCAGAGCCCGTCTGTATAATAGATTCTGACCTAGACGCAGATGTTTCCTTCCCCCAAGCATTATTGTGCTGACATACTGGCTCCTATATTAGCAGCTGTTTAGTGCCAGTTGAATATGGCATTGAGTTTTCCAATTGAGAGGGGCCTTGGTGCTGAATGAAAACTGGCATCAGTCATGGACAGATCTGGTACCACTAATAAGTTGGCTGGGCTCTTGTTACTCGGCTGCTTTGAATGAACTTCACTTAAGAAAGAAGATGGAAAACAACTTGATGGAAGTTTATTGGGTGAATAATATAGATGGTTTGATGCAAGACCGAGAATCATCTATTCAGAATTCAATAATTCAGCACAGGAAAGAAAATCACTTTGGCAATGAAGCAAAAACATCACCATAGTCATCCTTCCTGTCCCAGTTGTCTAGTATAGTGCTATTATTTGACATGTTTTCTTTGTAATTGTATAATAGGGGCTCTTGGGCAAGATACAATTGTTGCTGTTCAACAGAGTTAATGGATACATGTAGCAAGACCCTAGGTTGGTGTCCTTAAATTGGGGCTGGGGATTTGGACTCTACAGGAATTTCCTCCAAGTTGGTTTAAGATGACTGCAGGCTACACAGGCTTCAATACTGTTCCTCTATGAGTCTCTGAGGAGCTTCCATCTGCTCCAAGAGTGCACCAGCCATCTTGAGAAAAAATACCCTGTACCTAAGTGGGTCATCAAGACAACTCTTTATACTGATCCTCTTTTTTTCCCTAGACATGAATGTGCAATATCACATAACTCTCACAGCAATGAACAGTACAGTCCGAGCCAGCGCCGCACCTCCCATGAGGCGACCTGAAGCGACCGCTTCAGGCGGCGCTATGCCAGGGCCCCGGGGAGGGCGGCATTTTTGCTTACCTAAGCCAGTCCAGGGCAAGCTGTCCTGGACTGGCTTAGCGTCACCGAGCGGTGGATTGGGGAGGACGCTGAAGCAGGGCTGCTCCAGCGGTCTCCCCTCACGCTCAGGCAGAGAGCAGGTCCTCTCCATGCCTGCTCTCTGCCTGCTAACAGCGCTCTGCCACGCCCCCTTCGCTCCGCCCCACCCCCCTTCGCTCCGTTTCGCCTCCTCCGCCCCGTCCCCTCGGCTTTCTGTCGTCTGCCTCAGGCGACGAAAAAGGCAGGTTCACCCCTGGTCCCAACCCCAACTTGGCAATAAGTCGAAAACATGAAAAAAGAGGGTACTGTCTACTTAAGGACTGGATAGAAATTTCACATAAAGGGGTATTTCCATCTCAGATATTTATGAAATAGCCACTGGATATGCCATAAATATCTGTAGAATATGGGTTTTCTGTCCCTGATTTTGCAACCTTTTGAGCAGATAGGTGGTCAGGCATGTGTAATTCACTCCATTCACTTATATGGATGTTCTAAAATAGCTGAGCAAGTATACTTGGTTATGTTCAAAAATCCATAGAAATAAACACATACATGACCAACACTACATTAATAGAAGCCACAAGATACTTGGAAATGTATTTATCATTTTGCCTACCAAAATGGGGAGCAAGAGACATAAAGGGAAGGGCAAATTCACCCTTAAAGGGTTTTCCGAGCAAAAAACATGTTTTATTTTTAAAGGTCTGTTAATGCTATTAATGGGTTATTAAATGCACCTTTAGGAGTGTTTTGGGGTGTCTCTGGGAGCTCCTGGCATATTCTGCATTTGTTTACCTTGTGCAGATTGCGGCTATGTAGGGCTATGTATCTTCCACATTAGCTCCCTCTTGCCTCACTCCTCCCTTTCCTCTCTCCCTCCCTCACATACACCCCCTACCTGTCTCTCTAGATACCCTACCTACTACTAGCCCTTCACATCTAATTCAGCCCACCCCATCATACTCACCTCTCTTCCTTCCAGACTTCTCCCTGCGGGAGGGTTCTTCCCTCTTTTCTGATTCTACCGGCGTGCAATAGTCCCAGCACTGCCCTGTGACCTGCAGCCACCGATCCACCTCTACTGCGCAGGTGTGGAGGAAGTGTGGATGGAAGAGAGGTAAGTATGATGGGGTGGATGAGGAAGGGGGGGGGGAAGTAGTGACATTCGGTTTCTAGAAACAGGGAAATGGATCATCACCAGGATAACCAGAAAATGTTCCTGGAGAGGTCAGATGATATGGGTAAATATACATTTTTGATAAATTATATAATTTAGAAGTAATTTAGGCAGCGGGGAGGTGGGGGGTGTTTAGATTAGTGTAGGAATCAGCTTTTATCATGGACAACCCCTTTAAGGACACTGATTTAGTCCCATATAAGCTGAAACAGCAAAGATATTGGATTTTTTAAAAATTCCCAGCCATTATCCTGTAGGAGTTATCAGCAGATAGCTATGCAGTTTATTGCTGACTGTATGGTAACAATGCAATCTGCACCAACACATCTCAGCAGTTTGTGTATTCATAGCATAAAGGAAATATATTATAAGAAAAGCTCCTATGGAGTAATGCCATGGAACTCATAATTTCTTACAGTCCACCAAGTTATTATGGGATCACAACTACTTAGAAAGGGTGTAATTCAGTCATAAACCACTTTAGGATTTTAATATTTTTGCTTATAAATGACCACTCATTATTTATCATTTTTTTTTATATTTGCTAGCTTACCAGCTATATATTTTTCATAGACTGCCAAAGTGATTTTTGCATCTATTTTTATATAGATTATTTCCGTATATGTTTTCACTATTTTAACAATTATAAGCAAATATTTTTTCCCTCAAATTTGTAACCCTATAATGTCAATTATGTAATATATATACTATATATATGTATATATGTAATATATTTACTTTAGATTCTTGGACATGTATCACCATTTTCTTTTACTTATTAAAACCAGATTATCTGTTCTTGTTGATTGTAGATTTTTTTAATCCCATGTTGTGTATTCCATTTTCTGTGAATTCCGTGCACTGTCGGCTTTCCCGTTAGGTGATCCGGTGCTGGAGATATCGGTGCTGTTAATTTCGGCACCAATATCTCTCTACTGTTAGAAGGGGGCAGCCTTACAACCTAGTGTCTTCATTGAGCTCTGAGGAATGCCCTCCCAACAGTACTTTTCCATAGACTTCCCTACTCTTCCATAGTATTGTCAGGGGGAGCATTCCCGGACAACCTCTTGAAGCCTACAGTCAGCAGATGGAATACAGGGCCTCCAACCAGGATGAACATTGCAGCAGGCAAAGAGAGGATGCCGGCAACCACAGGCAGTTAGCACAACACAATTCAGCAGTTTAACAGGAAGGAGAGGGATGAAGAATATTCATTTGCTAAACACATTACAAGGTTTCTTATACACTGTCTACCAATAAGTATTTGGACACCCAGTAAAGTTCTGTGAGGGTGGAGTTATAGCCTGGGGGTGTTTCTCCTGGTATGGGCTAGGACCCTTGGTCCCAGTGCATGGTGAACTCAACACCAACACCTATTGCACTATTTTAGATAACAGTGTGCTTCCTACATTATGGCGGTTCTATGGCTCGGACCAATGTTACTTCCAGGATGACAACGCCAGCTGTCATGTAGCGAGGTCTACCATGGCTTGGTACAGTGACCATCAAGTTAACCAACTGGACTGGCCTGCCCAGAGCCCAGACTTGAACCCTATCGAGCACCTCTGGGACGAGTTGGATCACCGAACTAAGGGGTGCAGTAGCCGTCCAAAATCAGTGAAAGAACTTACCATCTTCTCCAAGCCGAATGGAATAAAATACCACTAGCCGTCATACAAGGACCTGCGGAAACCATGCCCCGGAGGGTTGAGGCTGTAATTGCTGCTCGTGCCACAACAGGTGTCCAAATACTTATTGGTAGACAGTGTAGTCACTTTTCTTTTATAAAAATATTGAGTGACAGTTAAACTTTAACATAAAAACTTGAGCTATTTTCTAGTGGCACATTCCCTTTATATACTCTGCATATTAGCAAGGGATATTTTATATGTTCCGGGAGAAACCATACCCTTGAAATCTCCTTATCTCGCGTTGCTATGATAAAATACTTGTGATACTCACAAAGGAAATTCTCTTCTTAGAACAATTTACCTGCTATAGTAAAACTGACAACACGCTTGTCACATACATTTTCTAATAGATGCCCCCGTTTGCCATCTATTGGAAATGATCCAATTGTTCCCATAGATTAATAGGTTATTATTAGTACGATTGCTTGATATCATTTGGGCCTATCTCCGTTTTAATGACATAATTGACACATTGATCTGAAATACAAACATAAGAGGATAGGCATACAATGCGAAAGAAAGCAGAAGGGCTGTCTAAGAATTGTAAACACATGGCTGTCTTCAGTTTTCCATTACTTTTCTGGATCGATGTTTCCTATATCCGTCTGTTAGTAAATCTGATGATCTTTTAAATGAACATTTCAGGTAATCTCTTCTGTAAAGCCGTCTTTCGACCCCTTGACATTCTAGAAAAAAGCGTTCTGATATTATGAGAGGCTTCTTACGTATTGGGGAAGAGCAGGACCTCATTCTGTAAGGTGTTCACTAGTTATTAACTGATATAACCTCCATGCCGTACATATCACCTTTACATGCCTGTCCTAATACAGTGTAATCCCCCATACTTTGTGGATTCTTGTTTTTCTCCACTGTATCAGATCTCTTGTCTATTTTGTAAAAATGTGTCATTTCTCTGGGAAGCGAAATTCTGCTGAAGTCAGGAACCCTTGCTAATATACCATCAGTTAATGTGTTTCATAGGACACATACGATGATAATGTCAATAGGTCACTCACTATAACAGCAAATAAAGAGACAATTTGCTAGACAAAGCAAAACTACAGCCTGTAAAAAGTCCCAAGACTTGGAACATCTGTAATTGGTAGCCGTGAACAATGAGATCTCCGTACTGATCGGTTTATCACTTTTTTGGAGGATTGACACACATTTGTTTCATGTCCCATTTCTTGTAGTCTAAAGGAAACCGCATGAAGAGATGAAGGTTTCTTTGAAAGTAATATTTTTTTATTTCCAGTTATTTTTAGCACATCACGTTTTACAGTGTAGAATCAGTGGCGTGACTAGGAATGGCGGGGCCCCATGGCGAACTTTTGACATGTCCCCCCTGACTGACACCGAAGACCCCGATCGCACGCACTATTATGCCCCATAAGTGCCCTGCATACAGTATTATACCCCATAGTGGCCCCTGCACACAGCATTATGCCCTATAGTGGCCCCTGCACACACTATTATGCCCTATAGTGGCCCCTGTACACACTATTATGCCCTATAGTGGCCCCTGTACACAGTATTATGCCCCATAGTGGCCCCTGCACACAGCATTATGCCCCATAGTGGCCCCTGCACACAGTATTATGCCCCATATCGGTCCCTGCACACAGTATTATGCCCCATAGTGGCCCCTGCACACAGTATTATGCCCCATAGTGGCCCCTGCACACAGTATTATGCCCCATAGTGACCCATGCACACAGTATTATGCCACATGGTGGCCCCTGCACACACTATTATTTCCCCTAGTGGCCCCTGCAAACAGTATTATGCCACATAGTGACCCCTGCACACACTATTATGTCCCCTAGTGGCCCCTGCACACACTATTATGCCCTATAGTGGCCCCTGCACACAGTATTATGTCCCCTAGTGGCCCCTGCACACAGTATTATGCCCCATAGTGGCCCCTGCACACAGTGTTATGTCCCATAGTGGCCCCTGCACACAGTATTATGCCCCATAGTGACCCCTGCACACAGTATTATGCCACATAGTGGCCCCTGCACACAGTAATATGCCCTATTGTGGACACCCATGAGCAAATATTATACTCTGGGGTCAGAAAAAATAATCAGAGACCCAGGGGAGGATACAAACATAAAAAACACTGTCACTTACCTATCCCTGGCTCCGGTGTGGTCCCTGCTGATGTCAGCCATCTTCAATGACGTATGTCACTTGACCCGGGCCTGTGTTGCGACACATAAGAACACAGGCCCCTGGCCATGTGACGTCAGGGCCGTCACACAAGTAGGCCTGAAGCCTGCCCAGAGCACATAGCGGTAAATAACAGTGGTTTTTTTTATGTTCCCTCACCTCTCCCGGGCCTCTGATCATTATAATTGGGGGTCTGAAAAGACCCCTGAGTATAACAGCCGATTTAAAGAAAAAAAAAACTCTGCTACCCCGATAGTTAGCCCCTATGTGGAATATAAGGTCATGTTAAAAATATAAAAATTCCCTCCATTCATATTGTATAGGTAAGGCCTTGTATGGTTCAGTGTCCACAGAAATATATGGATCCACATTGTCCCAATTTTCTATGGATGTTGACAAACTTTTTTTTCCACTCATAGAAAATTTCATATTGTGACATTTCAATGGTGTCATGCTCCATCAGTGTCCTACAGAGGATCCATTCAGTGACACATGGGGTAGTGCAAAATTGTAGGGAGTCTGTGTATAATGGTATTTTTGTGTGTAAGAGTAAGACCTTATTCACACACTGGTGAAAAACAGCGTTGTGACAGAAATTTATTTAAAATGGCTGTTTTAAAAAGAGTGAAAAAGTGAATTCACGTGTCCAATTTTTTAACAGTTAACAAACGTACATTCTCTTTCTCTCTTTTGATGGACAGACAGACCCAATAGAAATCAATGGATCTGTTTCTATGGATGCCAAATGGAGAGACATCTGTACTCCGTCTGTTAAAAACAGATCAGTGGGTTGGGTAAAAAAAAAAAAAAAAAAAAAGACCAATGAAATTCATCTATTTATATATCAGACCATTAAAAACAAATGTAAAATGGATGTTAAAAACGTGTGAATAAATCCGTAGAGAAGATTTGGCACTGACTACTTATTGAAATCCTTTGTCCTTAATTCATTGCCTCTTTGACCTTAGGCTACAGGCACATGACAGTAAAAAAAAAACGGACATTAAAATAAGACTGTCAGTTTTTAATGTTGGTTTTCCTTCAGTGTGTCAGTTATTTTTAATGAGTTTTCTCGCCATCTGTCCATGTCCTTTCAGATCAGTTAACTGTTGGTTAAAAAACAAATGAACTTCATTGGTCTATTTTTGTTGACCCACGCATCCATTTTTAATAACCTTCATATGGATACTATTCTGTTTTAACGTTTGTAAAATGGACGCCTTTACTTGTTTTGGTCCATCGATCTGTGAAAACAGAAAAAAATAGGTCATATCCTTTTTTTTGTTTTTTTAAATGATGTGTATGTCCCTACTGACTCCCATTGTTCTAAAAATAAAGATGTAACAAAGCCTCACAATGTACCTATTGTTTTGACGTTTTGAGTCAAATTCAGAATAAGCTTTGTGTATGGAGATGAGAAATAATATAACATTATTTCTGCCAATTATATAACTTGTATCCTGTATTGATGACCATATTGTTTATGTCATTTTCTGCAGACTCTATGTGTAATTGTCAATTTGTCTTGGACTAGAAGGTGGAGACCAGATGTCTACGATACTAGACTAGAAGGTGGAGACTAGGTGACTACGATACTAAACTAGAAGGTGGAAGCTAGGTGTCTACGATACTAGACTAGAAGGTGGAGACTAGATGTCTACGATACTAGACTACAAGGTGGAGACTAGGTGTCTATGATACTAGACTAGAAGGTGGAGGCTAGGTGTCTACGATACTAGACTAGAAGGTGGAGACTAGATGTCTATGATATTAGACTAGAAGGTGGAGGCTAGGTGCGTACGATACTAGACTAGAAGGTGGAGACTTGGTGTCTACGATACTAGACTAGAAGGTGGAGAGTAGGTGTCTACGATACTAGACTAGAAGGTGGAGACTTGGTGTCTACGATACTAGACTAGAAGGTGGAGACTTGGTGTCTACGATACTAGACTAGAAGGTGGAGACTTGGTGTCTACGATACTAGACTAGAAGGTGGAGACTTGGTGTCTACGATACTAGACTAGAAGGTGGAGACTTGGTGTCTACGATACTAGACTAGAAGGTGGAGACTTGGTGTCTACGATACTAGACTAGAAGGTGGAGACTTGGTGGATACGATACTAGACTAGAAGGTGGAGACTTGGTGGATACGATACTAGACTAGAAGGTAGAGAGTAGGTGTCTACGATACTAGACTAGAAGGTGGAGGCTAGGTGTCTACGATACTAGACTAGAAGGTGGAGACTTGGTGTCTACGATACTAGACTAGAAGGTGGAGACTTGGTGTCTACGATACTAGACTAGAAGGTGGAGACTTGGTGTCTACGATACTAGACTAGAAGGTGGAGACTTGGTGGCTACGATACTAGCTAGAAGGTGGAGACTAGGTGTCTACGATACTAGACTAGAAGGTGGAGACTAGGTGTCTACGATACTAGACTAGAAGGTGGAGAGTAGATGTCTACGATACTAGACTAGAAGGTGGAGGCTAGGTGTCTACGATACTAGACTAGAAGGTGGAGACTTGGTGTCTACGATACTAGACTAGAAGGTGGAGACTTGGTGTCTACGATACTAGACTAGAAGGTGGAGACTTGGTGTCTACGATACTAGCTAGAAGGTGGAGACTAGGTGTCTACGATACTAGACTAGAAGGTGGAGACTAGGTGTCTACGATACTAGACTAGAAGGTGGAGAGTAGGTGTCTACGATACTAGACTAGAAGGTGGAGGCTAGATATCTATGATACAGGGCCTTTTTGATGGATTGTCCCCTTAAGAAGCCCATACATAAGGCCTCCTGCGCCCTCAGTCACCTGTAGTATAGTCATACTCGCCTAACCAGATTCCCATGAACAGCTCCAGATGTTTGAGGCTCTGCACTCATTGAGCCTCTCTGCAGCAGACCTGAGGATGCAGAGTGAGTTGAATTTGCTGCTTGAGATAGCGGCACAGCACTCAGAATGCGGGGCTGTCCCACACGATGTGGGTCAGCTGAGGGGATCCCCACTACCATGGAGTCCAGTGCGGTTGCACCACTTGCCCTATGGTTAAAGCATTCTGGCTACCATATACAGCAAACACAGAGTAGATTTTGCTACCCTATATTCCCATGTGTTTCTCTATGTTGTACACTCTCAGAAGCAACAGATGAATCTTGGACAACCAATGGACTTTTTATTACGAAATAGCAGACAAAGAGTAAAGTCCGCACTCCTTTGGCTCAGTAATAAAATTTAGCTTTTAATTATTTTTTCATAAAAAATTCCATGTCCAAGAAAACATACAACAACATAAACAAAAATGGTGCAGACGAACAAATAAAAAACGCCAACGCGTTTCGGGGTGCGTTCACCTCTTATTCATGGCAGGGACTTTTTATTAATTTGAAGTGAATGAATATGCCAATTGCATTGTTGGTGATGTAATTATATGTATTTATTATCACTTTATTATATAAAGCCCTTTCTGCATGAGCAAACATACAGTACGGCAATTTTGAATTAGGGTTACTATATGTGGGTGAAGAGAATTTCCATTGTCTTCGATGTCCACCAAACTAACAATCAATCAGTCAACCTACATTCATACATCACTGATTGGAAATTGCTGTGAAAAGAATCCATTTCTCAAAGCCATTTAGCCCCCTTTATAACTGATTCCTTATACATTGCAGCGTATGGAGGATGCAGTGATAACCGACAAAAATAGAGCACGACCAATATTTTGACAGTCTGTTACACAATTACTAATGAGGTAGACTGGAAGACACTATTGGCATTTGTGGGCACTATAACAAATGGGACACACTTTAGGGGCGCTATTATCACTGTAACACATTAATGGGTAACACCAGGGTAACACTGCCGATGAGATAATTTGGGAAAGCATTCTCACTATTGGGGCTCTATTAATTCTGTGGCACACTACAAAACCATAATAACTATGAACAAAATTATAACTAGAAATTTCTTTCAGACAAACAAAAAAGGCTGTCGCATTATAGTCTGGGATAGGTTAGTCCCAAAGGAGGTGACATATGGTGATCTTCTGGGACGTCATCAGACTGGATGCAGAATTGAGACCTTTGATTGTGCCTCAGCCATGGCACAATGGGTACGATGAGTGTTATGACATCATGAAGCTTGGTGTGCCAGTGTGACCGCAGTTTGCCTAATCACAGGCCTCTGCGGTAACCCCTGGGCCGATGACGTCATGGGAGATCACTGGACGCAGCAAGAAGGCGCAAAAGAGGTAACACAAGGTGAGTAGGAATGTTTTTTAAAAATGTTCAATGCCCCTGGGCCTCCAAAAATTATACTCTGGGGTCTGAAGAGACCCCAGGGTATAGTAATGTCACTTTCAAATTGACATAACTTTGGCTCTGTTTGCCTTAGTGAGTTAGAAATTGTCCGACTGCATGTAGGGTTTTTCTGTCCGCTTGAGAAGTCGGATATCTTCACTTGCGGACAGGGAAGGACGGGCACGGAGTGCAAAAGAACGCACCCGATGCCCATTGAAATGAATGACAGGTGTCACGGACACAGCTAGTGTCCGCTCCTAATGTCCGTGACAGATTTTGAGCGGACACTACCTGTCGGACACCGACGGTAGTGTGAACGCTCCCTAATCCGTACTAAACTTGTTTGACTTGAAACTAATCAGAAGCCAACAAACCCAAATACAAAACAAATCTTCAGAGGTTCATCCATCTGTTCTCCCCTATCACAATGTATTTACAATAAATACATTCATCTGCGTGTTGTTGGCATTGATGATCCGGCTATATTCAGCAAATTGCTGCCGTCAATGGTTCACCTGCTCTGGCATTTCGGCAGCTCTCAAGCTGTCCTGCTGCTGAACTCATTCCACGCACCATGCCCGTGATTGTTCTGGCATCTCAGCAGCTCATTGAGACGCCATATAATGAGTGTGTTGTTGGCATTGATGATCTGCCTGCACCGGCGTTTCGGCAGCTGTCAAGCTGGCCTGCCACTGAACTCGTTCCTCGCACCGTGCCCGTGATTATTCCGGCATCACAGCAGCTTGCTGAGATGCCATATAAAGAGTGTGTTGTTGGCGTTGATGATCTGCCTGCTCCAGTGTTTCAGCTGCTCTAAGAGCCGCTTGATGCCTAGCTTGCTCAATCCTCACTCAGCTCCGCTTGAGAAGTCTGTTGACTTCTGGCTACCTTCATAGCTTTCATTGTTTTAGAATTTTGCGGAAAATTAGATTTGTTTTAAAATTGACAAACTGCCAATTTGGTTTAAATGAGTTTTCCCATCTCAGTGTCTCAGCACATTGCCTGCAGTGTCTGCTTCTCACTTCCTGTATTTCTCTCCCCCCTCTCCCTCTGGCTGAACAGGACATAGAAAACTTATGCAGATCAGATAATATGCAGATGCTTGTACAGAATGGACTCAGTCTTATCTGTGTGTTTACATAGAGGGATAACAGACCAGGCTTTATCAGTAAAGTGCAATTAGCTGAAAGATTGTCCTGCTGGCAAGAGCATTGTAATATAGTATATGAAGATAAATTCATAACAGTCGTAAAGCCATGTCATTTACCGGTATAAAAGGTAGCCTATGTGTTAATCAAGGTTACAAACTATCTATGTGCTAAATTTCATCCAAATCTGTTCAGCCGTTTTTGCGTGATCGAGTAACAAACACACAAACTTTCACATTTATAATATTATTAGTAGGAAGGATATATATACTGTGTGTATATATATATATATATACACTCACCGGCCACTTTATTAGGTACACCTGTCCAACTGCTCGTTAACACTTATTTTCTAATCAGCCAATCACATGGCGGCAACTCAGTGCATTTAGGCATGTAGACATGGTCAAGACAATCTCCTGCAGTTCAAACCGAGCATCAGTATGGGGAAGAAAGGTGATTTGAGTGCCTTTGAACGTGGCATGGTTGTTGGTGCCAGAAGGGCTGGTCTGAGTATTTCAGAAACTGCTGATCTACTGGGATTTTCACGCACAACCATCCCTAGGGTTTACAGAGAATGGTCCGAAAAAGAAAAAACATCCAGTGAGCGGCAGTTCTGTGGGCGGAAATGCGTTGTTGATGCCAGAGGTCAGAGGAGAATGGCCAGACTGGTTCGAGCTGATAGAAAGGCAACAATGACTCAAATCGCCACCCGTTACAACCAAGGTAGCCAGAAGAGCATCTCTGAACGCACAGTACGTCGAACTTTGAGGCTACAGATGGGCTACAGCAGCAGAAGACCACACCGGGTGCCACTCCTTTCAGCTAAGAACAGGAAACTGAGGCTACAATTTGCACAAGCTCATCGAAATTGGACAATTGAAGATTGGAAAAACGTTGCCTGGTCTGATGAGTCTAGATTTCTGCTGCGACATTCGGATGGTAGGGTCAGAATTTGGCGTCAACAACATGAAAGCATGGATCCATCCTGCCTTGTATCAGCGGTTCAGGCTGGTGGTGGTGGTGTCATGGTGTGGGGAATATTTTCTTGGCACTCTTTGGGACCCTTGGTACCAATTGAGCATCGTTGCAACGCCAAAGCCTACCTGAGTATTGTTGCTGACCATGTCCATCCCTTTATGACCACAATGTACCCAACATCTGATGGCTACTTTCAGCAGGATAATGCGCCATGTCATAAAGCTGGAATCATCTCAGACTGGTTTCTTGAACATGACAATGAGTTCACTGTACTCCAATGGCCTCCACAGTCACCAGATCTCAATCCAATAGAGCATCTTTGGGATGTGGTGGAACGGGAGATTCGCATCATGGATGTGCAGCCGACAAATCTGCGGCAACTGTGTGATGCCATCATGTCAATATGGACCAAAATCTCTGAGGAATGCTTCCAGCACCTTGTTGAATCTATGCCATGAAGAATTGAGGCAGTTCTGAAGGCAAAAGGGGGTCCAACCCGTTACTAGCATGGTGTACCTAATAAAGTGGCTGGTGAGTGTGTGTGTGTATATATATATATATATATATATATATATATATATATATATATATATATATATATATATATATATTATGACCACTTTTAACATTTTGGACCAAGTTTTCACATTCAATGTACTAAATGTATAAAACAAATAGACCAGAAAGAACCACCATAAATTTATCTTCCAACATCTATCACTACACCATCCTTTGAGACATGACTAGAAATACCAAGGCCTTATAGCAAAGTTTCCAAGGCCCATAAGTTACTTTATTCTAAACCCAATTCTTTTAACTCCTTTCAATAGTAAAATGACATGGATTCCAACCATACACCGAAGTCAGAACTATATATATATTCTGCTTTATCGTCCGCGTTTGAAAGTAGGGGGCTTGTAATGCTTAGAAGTGCATGTTTTTGTATTTTTTATGGGTACATGCAATGTTAAGACTTCAGAGGTGTTCTTGACAGGCCTAGTGTTATCTAAGAGCTTTCTGTTGTAGAATTCGAGCAAAAATACGTATCGAGGGATGAAAGAATTCCATTTATTTTAACAACAAATAGCATTCTCTGACAAGAGGATAATACTGTACATATTAAAGAGCAGCCTTAGTTTCTGGATGTAGTTATCATTGAAGTCACCACATTATTTTGATATGATCAATATTTTGCTGCCAGTAATGGGACAATAGCTTGTTTGCACTAAAAGTCAGTCAAATTGAAATGCAATCTGGAGTCGCTCAGCACATCTTCCAATTTGTGATTTGTATAAAAGCAGGGCAGAGTGCTCCATGTATAACAGCGCCTGTTGTCTGATGACATTAATGGCGCTGGGCGCTCTCCGTGCCTCGTGACAGTTAGATAACCTAATGATTTCATGTCACTGTTTACATTTGCGGCGTCTTTGGGCCCCGTATTGTTAATGTTACATTTATACACGATATTAAATAAAAGCAGAAAGGTCATTTAAATGAAACAAACTGTAACTGCGAACGTGTTCTCATTACTCTAAGTGCAGCCATGTTTTTATACAATGTAGCCATGTCGGGTTCTTTTTATTTGTTTCGATTGTTTATCGCACGCTTGTATTAAACACATTTTTTCATTATTTTCTTTTAGGTGTACCGACTTTTTTTCAAGAAATATAAAATATATCTAGTAACCACATTTCCAACAATGAGACAGATTTATGATATGACAATATGTCTCAGTGAATGATATAGTAGGTGTCACTTTCCTGGCAATGGTTAGCTACTAAATTTCTGTTATTTTCTATATTTGCGAGATGGACAACTGAAAATTGAGAAGTGAAGTGCTATATACTTTATATCAGTGGTGGCGAACCTTTTAGAGACCGATTGCCCAAAATGCTACCCAACACCCACTAATTTATTGCAAAGTACCAACATGGCAATTTAGCCTTAATACTGTGCGGATCCACAACTGTGGACAGTTACGGAGCCGCAAAATACGCTCGTGTGAATGAGGTTTTCAATGATACAAACAACTTTGTACTGAAGTGTAATAGTCTGCATTTGGTATACTTTTATAGTTTTGAACAATTAATGCTCACTATTTACATTGCACAAGATCTGTTTCATAGTGACCAAGCAATGTTCTAATATTATGTCTGCTATAAAACAGATACTGTGTGATATAAATAATGAAGGGCTCCCATACAGTACAGTATGCGCTATCATTCTGGACTCACATACAGGACAGCAGTCCTGGCTCTTACCACAAACAAGCCTGGCTGAGCCACAGAGCCCTGAGAAAAACTGATACCCCCCAACCAAGCATCAGCCATCTGCCAAGCCAAAACCCCCAACACGCCCTGAACAAGGCTCAAATAAAAGGAGTCATTGAGAGAGACAAAGAGCGGTACATCGAGGAATGGAGAAGCGCAATAAATAACTCCAAGAAACTCACTGTGTACCAGTCACTGCAAAGAGACTACACCATGGCCACCTACCTGGAGAGAATACGCCACCCCAAACACAGACAGACCCTGAGTCGGTACAGACTGAGCGCCCACAACCTGGAAATGGAGACGGGGCGACACAGGCAGACGTACAAGCCACGGGAGAACAGACTGTGCCAGCACTGTGACCAGGGGGCCCTAGAAGACGAGACCCACTTTCTGCTACACTGCACCAAATACTCAGCTGTGAGGGCTGTCTACTACCAAAGACTCTCTGCCCACATCCCAGACTTCATATCTGCAGACGAGAAGAGGAAACTCTACATCCTACTGGGAGAAGAGGCCACTGTGGAGATCGCTGCCCAATATGGGTCCAGCTGTCACCAAACAAGAGGAAGATGAGACTCCATGGACTGTTATACCCCAAACCAGCCCCCCACCCCCATATAGCGGTCACCAACTTAGAGGAAGATGAGACTCCATGGACTGTTATACCCCAAACCACCCACTCCACCCCACCCCCCCATACTCTCCCCCTCAACTCCAACCCCCCACCCCCCCACTGTACTAGCTTTGGCAATGCCAAATATCTATTCGGACGTGCCAATAAAGCCTATTTGATTTGATATGATGCTCCACAGTGTCCTCCAACACAGTACAATGTGCTCCACAGTGTCCTCCAACACAGTATAATGTGCTCCACAGTGGCCCCCACACAGTATTACATGTTCCTGTACTTACCTGCACTTCCCCAAAGGGAAGCTGGGTGGTCTCCTCCCACTGTGAACAGGCGCTGATGAATGATGTCATCGCGCCTGTGTCAGGGAAGAGGTACAATCCGCGGCTTACATTGACAGTTTTCAGGTGTATGTGCATTTGCACATACAACTGAAAGAAATGCTGGATCACTCGCTGGGGAATCTGGGACAGCTGTCAATGATTCCCAGTTAGCGAGTGATCAAGGAGCTGGGCTGGAGCGATGCCGCATATGCCCACAGATAGGGCTCTGAGTGCCCTCTTTGGCACACGTGCCTGAGGTTCACCATCACGGGTATATAGCAACCATCTCTTTTGTCAATAAAAGAGGATACACTTTGATTCCTAAGGGGGTGTGAAGGAGCCAATAACATATATAACACATGGTAGGCTTGGGGACCTGTTTCAGATTTTGAAGTGGGGTAAAGGAGCTTGGTGTTATCCCTATGTTTGTCTACTATGTCGTGTTCTTTGTTATCTGTTAGTTGTCTTCTTCTTCTTGATATCATCTTGCTTTGTGCAAATTCAGAAATCCTGAGATATTGACCTACACAGATGCTTCACTCAAGCTACAGTCTCCTTTCTAAAACTGCTTTATTCAGTTTCTTGCTGTCATATACAGAACTTCTTATGTTTCCAATCATCTTAAGTAGGAATGAGCGAACCCAGGATGAGCTGGGTTCATTACAGATTTTCCACAAATTTTGGGTTGGGTCAAATCTGAAATTTCTGGTGTTCATCACTTTGTAATTATCCGTAACAAAACTGTTAAGTTCTGCTTTATACTTCCTAGGACCATGTTTTTGCAGTCTATGCTTTGTTCCTTTAGCAAACTTTCAGTCAAGATAAAAAAAAAACCTACAGTATAATAAGCAAAAGCTGAGGGGAGCGGAGTAAACAGTGCAACCCCCAAAATTCTTCACATTGGCAACCTCTATAAGACATTATACCGTGTGGGACATTTTACTGCTATGGGACATTATACTGCATGGAGGGGCCTCTATGGGACATTATACTGTATGGAGAGGCCTCTATAAGAAATTATACCAAGTGGAAGTGCTACTATGGGACATTATACAGTGTGGAGGGACCTCTATGAGACATTATACTGTATGGAGGGGCCTCTATGGGACATTAT
The DNA here is from genome assembly GCF_031893055.1 of Leptodactylus fuscus. Classification (NCBI taxonomy): domain Eukaryota; kingdom Metazoa; phylum Chordata; class Amphibia; order Anura; family Leptodactylidae; genus Leptodactylus; species Leptodactylus fuscus. The sequence goes on along the minus strand of NC_134266.1, from coordinate 38,937,720 downwards.
ACTGTATGGAGGGACCTCTATGGGACATTATACTGTATGGAGGGACCTCTATGAGACATTATACTGTATGGAGGGGCCTCTATGGGACATTATACTGTATGGAGGGACCTCTATAAGACATTATACCGTGTGGAGGTGCCACTATGGGACATTATACAGTGTGGAGGAGCCCCTATGGGACATGATATTGTAGGGAGGGGATCCTATGGAACACTGGACAGTATATAGGCTACTTTGGGAATTATACTGTGTGAAGGGGCTGCTGTGGACATTATACTTGGTTATGGGGCCACTGTAGGAAATTACAGTGTGTGTAAATTAGATGATATAATGCGTGGGGGCCAGGAAAGGGGGTGATATACCGTATCGGGGTTGGAAGGGACAAGTCAAAAGTCTCAGTCTTTGCTAGTTACTTCCCTGCTTGAACCACACACTTTTTACACTACCCTAAACACCTTTGGTTATTGGCACTGATTCCTTGATCACAAATAACATAAATGTTAACCACTTCAACACCTACAACCATTAAAAAGCTGTCATGGTGGTGCTTAGCACTGCAGCGCTGGAGTCCTGGGTTCAAATCCTGCCAAGGACAACATCTGCAGGAAATTTGTATGTTCCCCCGTGCTTGCATGGGTTTCCTCCCACACTCCAAAGACATGCTGATAGGAGAAAAAAAATAAAAAGCTGTCATGGGCACCACTACTATTAACATATTACCCTAGATTGCCAAGGAAGCTAACAAGATACAAAACCTCACCAAAGGAGCATCTCTTGGAGAAGACCAGTAGAGTAGAGTCTCAGTTACGCCATAGATTATGTATAATGACCAAATGTTTAATACACTTTTGGGTTGTTGTCTCAAAGAGGATTCCTTGTACAGGTATTTGATGCAGTTTTGGATTGCCAGGCTTATACCTGTCCTGTTCACTAGCCACATAGGCTTACAGGGAACATTGATAACAACCAATCAGATTCAAGCTCCAGCATTTTTTTTTTTGGTTTGCTCTTGCGCTCCTTTCTTACCTCTCATACAGTGTGTTTTCATACCAAGGTCTTCCATGTTCTCTTCGTATTGTTTACCATCTTGGCGTTCTTATATAAAACACAATTAAGGATCATGTTCTTCTCATATTTAGACTTTCCTGCTACTGGCAACCGAAGTATAAATTTTCTCCTGTTTCGCAGTCAGACTACTTATACAATGAACACCTGCACCCCTTTCCTCCACACTTATCCCTGCATGACACCCCTGCTATTTTCGTCATGAAGCTCACATCTCTCTTATAGTTCTGTCAATGGATTGTAATACAGCCCTGCGGCATTTCCAGCTATGCCCCCTCTGATAAATCCCTGGAGCAATGACTGTCAATCCCTCTTTATTTCTTGTCTGAAATTTGTCTATATTTAGATTGATACCGTATACATTACCTTGACTGAACACACATACGCTATGGGAATAGATTTTCTGTAGTGCTGAATGGTGCTCATTAAACATGGGTTATCTTATTCCATTGTCAGCCTCATCTGCCTAATTGTAGGTCTAGTGATTTTCTTATTTGCGTCCTTATTTCTTTGCACGTAAAGGGCACACGTGCTCACATGGGATTCTCGGTGTCAAATAGAATTACTGCTTGCTATAAAGGAGGGTGAGAGTCCTTGAGTTTCATGTGTTTTTTATTTATTACTAATGTTACATGCGTTTATTGTATTTTTATTATATTTTTTTAATTATAGTGTTGCAATAATTGTAATTATGATTTTTTTTTTTTTTTGCCCGGTTTAGAACATTGTCATTTATATTGCAAAAATAGAGCAAAAAGATAATCCTACTGTTAGTAGAAAGATGTGACAGAAGTAAATATAACTGCAATAATTATTGTAATAATGAAAACAATTATTATTGTCTTCATCATAGTTATTATGATCATTATTTGTATTATCTTTGTCATTAAGAAGATATTTTCCCGTAAGACTGCTCGAGTATAGATTGTACGGTATAAGCAGTTTCCTTGTATTTATATGGTCGACAACAATATATGATAGTGCCAATGTAGAGCATCCTATAAATAGTGAACAATATGAATAAAATAAGATGTATTAGTTGGCGAGAGTCTTCTCATGAATAATCCCTCACCAACCCCTTTGCTATCTTTACCAATGGATCTATTATTCTCAGCCATCTTTTTGAGCCGCTGTAATCCAACGCACATACTGTATGCTGCCACTGGAATGCATGGTACAAGCACTGGATTTTCTCGCCCATTCTACTGCTATGAATGGTAAAATACACTGCCTGGCCAAAAAAAAATATTTAGTTGGGCCACCATGAGCACGAATAACAGCATGCATGTGTCTTGGCATGGCGTCTATAATGTTCTGTAGTGTAGACTCAGGGATTTTGATCCAATTCTCGAGTATCAGGGAGCCCAGGTTATGCAGATTCGTTGGGGGTGGTGAGTGACAGCGCAGGTTCCTTTCCAGCACATTCCAGTGTTTCGTGTGCTTCCCGTCGAACCCGGACACGACCATCACTCTGGAACAATGTGAAACGTGATTCATCTGACCACATGACCTTTCTCCACTGCTCTAGGGTCCAATCCTTGTGGTCTCTTGCAAATGACAGGTGCCGACGTCTGTTGGTCTCTGTCACCAATGGCTTTCGTGTGGCGACACAACTGTTGAGACCCATTCCTTTGAGTTCTCGTCACATTGTTCGCTCCGAAATGTGTAGCTCCGTCGAGTTGAACATTTGTGTGAGCTCAAAGGTGGTCTTCCGGCGGTTATTCTTCACCAGTCGCTTTAGGGACCTACGACCTCGAGTTTCGAGTATAGTCTTACACCCACACTTTCCACGGTTGGAGGGGGGTTCTCCACCATCTTGCCATGCTCGTATGATACGCTGAACAGTTCTCTGTCCGATACCAGTTACTTTGGTTATCTCCTTGGTCGATTTTTGGCCTGATGCAATCCAATGACTTGCCCCTTCTTGAAGGCACTAACATCTCTTCCTCTGGTAGCTCTTCCGTTGGTAGACATCGCTTCACACCTTTAATTATAATCTGCACTTGACAGGCTACAGCTCAATTATATATATTCAAGAATATATGCAAATTCCTGTCATTAACAGTTCATAGTTATATCAGGGCTGGAACGGTACCTTGTTGCACAACGCAACTTTTTTTTGGCCAGGCAGTGTAGGTATCTTTACACTTGTTTTTATGTCACCTAGAAAATGTATCTTCTTTTTCTTTTCCACGCTGCATTTTGGCAGTTGTTCAGTTAGTATAGTCATAAATTTTGTAGTGGTTGTGGCTAAAAGCACAAATCAGACATCTTATCTGTCACACGTTGGGTTGTCTATATAATGCTTCAATGTTTCCAGTCTTGCAGAGCAAAAGGTGCTCTTTGTAGTAGCTCTGTGCACTGACAAATAGAGGATCGCTCTCACAGTAAACCCCATATATAAAGTCCCTAATAGGGTATTTGAAAACAGGTCCTATAAGGCAGAGAACCCTTTATATTCTTCAAGATAGTCGCTGAACATGGTTTGGAAAGAGCATTAATATTTATGCAATACTAAACTTAAAGGGAGTCTATAAGTCCAGAATCCCTTCTAAGCCAATCATTGTGGCATGCAGGGGCTTATAATAGGAGCAGAAACAAAGTTTATATGCAAGAATAATATTTTTTTAGGGATATCCAATGGGGAAAATAAGTAATTGATACACTAACGATTTTGCAAGTTTTCCCACCTTCAAAGAATAGAGAGGTCTGTGATATTTATTGTAGGTACACTTCAACTAAAAATAAAATCCAGAAAGTTACATTGTATGATTGTTAAGTAATCAATTTGCATTTTATTGCATGAAATAAGTATTTGATCACCGACCAACCAGTAAGAGTTCTGGTTCTCACAGACCTGTTAGTGTTTCTTCCTCTGCACTCTATAATAGACATCTGTCCACACATGCATTCACACTCCAACCTCTCCACCATGGACAAGACCAAAGAACTGGCTAAGGACACCAGGGACAGAATTGTAGACCTGCACAAGGCTGAGATGGGCTACAGGACAATAGGCAAGCAGCATGGTGAAAAGGCAACAAGTGTTGGTGCAATTATTAGAAAATGGAAGAAACACAAGGTGACTGTCAATCTTCTTCATTCTGGGCTCCATGCAAGATCTCGCCTCGTGGGGTAAGGATGATTCTGAGAAAGGTCAGGAATCAGCCCAGAACTACATGGGAGGGTCTGGTCAATGACTGGAAGAGAGCTGGGACCACAGTTTCCAAAATTACCATTAGTAACACACTACACTGTCATGGATTAAAATTCTGCAGGGCAGGCAAGGTCCCCCAGTTCACACCAGCACATCTCCAGGCCCATTTGAAGTTTGTCAATGACCATCTGGATGATTCAAAGGAGACATGGGAGAAGGTCATGTGGTCAGATGAGACCAAAACAGAACTTTTTGGTATCAAGTCCATTCGCTGTGTTTGGAGGAAGAAGAAGGATGAGTAAAACCCCGAGAACACCATCCCAACCGTGAAACATGGGGGTAGAAACATCATACTTTGGGGGTGCTCTTCTGCAAAGGGGACAGGACGACTGAATCGTATTATAGGGAGGATGGATGAGGTCATGTATCACAAGATTTTGGCCAACAACCTCCCTCCCTTAGTAAAGGCATTGAAGATGGATTGTGGCTGGATCTTTTACACATCCAGCGCAACTAAGGAGTGGCTCCGTAAGAAGCATTTCAAGGTTCTGGAGTGGCTTAGCCAGTCTGCAGACCTGAACTCAATCAAAAATCTTTGGAGTAAGCTGAAACTCGATGTATCCCAGCCTCGAAACCTGAAAGATCTGGAAAAGATCTGTATGGAGGAGTGGACCAAAGTCCCTGCTGCAGTGTGAGCAAACTTGCTCAAGAACTACAGGAAACGTCTGACCTCTGGAATTGCTTACAAAGGTTTCTGTACTTAATATTATGTTCTGTTTTTCTATTGTATAAAATACTTATGTCATGAAATAAAATGCAAATTAATTATTTAAGAAGATCATACAATGTGATTTTCTGTGTTCTATTTTTTAGATTCTGTCTCTCACAGATGAAGTGCACCTACAATAAGAATTACAGACCATTCCTTGTAGGTGGGAAAACTTGCAAAATCGACAGTGTATCTAATATTTATTTATAAGAGGTGGGCCTGAATTACCAGATTCTCCTATAGATCTTTGCAAATGTCCTGGCTCTCTTCTGAAATCGTTTCCTAACATATCTCCTTTAGCTGTAGTTGACTTTCTCGTCCCCTGCCTGCATCACTATTGTCTGTAGGCAAATCTGGTAAATCAGGCCCCGCCTTCAGTGCACTTGCAGGCTGTTTTGCATATCTTTAAAAAGGAGATTATCTCTGTACCGCTTCAGCAGGGGTTCATTTCTACTCCTATTAAAGCTTCATACATGGCATGCTTATTGGTTTGGGAAGAATTGGACCTGACAAACTTAGCATAGTAAAGCAATAAAAAGTACAGTATCTTTTTCTAATGCAAATTTCTTGAAAAATGTAGAACTGAAGCTTGGGATTCCGTTCCCTAATTCTCTTTGACTACACAGAGAGTGATAGTGTTGGTTGTGGCACCTTCTCTGACAATCTTCTCTGTATTGTTCCAATTTTAGGATATGTGCTGCCGAAGAAAGCAGCGGCTCCTATAACAATGAAATAGTTGTTAATTGCTCAGGTCACATCTGTAGCTCCTTCAGTAACAGCAGAACCCGGGATCATCTACAAGTGAGAAGCTTTGACGGTTTGTGCAAATAATGTGTGTTCAGAGAAATCTGCAAGGTTAATGACTAAATTATGCCAGAAATATGTAAACTGCAATTATTCTCTCGTTGTTCCAAGCATGGCAGGAGCCTGACACTTATTGGAAACCACAACAAATTGTAATGAATATCACAAATTGTTGCATATGTTTACCACTCATTTGTAGGACGATACTCATAATGTTGGTTCATAATGGAAGTTATCCCCCACAGACTTAATCCCAGGGGCCATTGACTGTGGTCTGCTTAATAGACCTATTAGAACTAGCTTGAAATGTTCTTTATTAAGTCTTCATTGTTGACTTGTTCTATGTTTCACAATATGCTGTCATACATTTCCTGGGTTATATTGCCTTATTGTTTTTACCATTGGCTTGTATATATGAATGTGAACCTGCTAACTAATATGCTATCATGATATCTGCATATTGTACACTAAATATGTGCCGCAGTTTATGAAATTAATTCACTACATGGACAAGATAGTTCCAATGTACAATGCTAAAACCCCAAGCAGATTTGCCATTGATTTAGGGTTGTTCTCCTTTGTGACCATTTGATAATGTCAAGTCTGAGAACATGAATCAAGTTTCATATACTTTATATGTATGATGTGTTTTGGAAATACTAATTTTTCCTACAACTCTGAGACAAAGGATCTTGAAGCCCAGAGGGAGCTTGTTTACCCTGCCTCATGGTGAAGTCTTCAGGTTACAGCAAGGAGGTGTCTGGCTGGACACTGAAGTTTGGAGCCAATGGGAGATGGACAACTCAGGAATGTCAAAGGGGGCAGTAACCCCTCCTTTCTTTGTCTCTAAAGTGTGTGTACTTTCAATAAAGAGTCAGTTGTGCTGAGCTGGGCTAAGGGGCTAGCATGGCTGATTTGATACGGAACTCTGTGTCTGTCTCATTATTAGCGATTTGTGCACAAACATGCTCATTTAATTTGGACTGACTGATTGATCCATGATATAGTCAATTCGACTACGACAATTTCAGGTATTGGTTAACCTCTCACATCATTTAGAGCAGGGGTCCTCAAACTATGGCCTGCAGGCCATATACCGCATGTGGGGACCGCGGCCTACACTGACTGCAGAGTGTGACCTCTGCCCCGACGTAGGCGCGATGACGTTAGTCATTACACCTGCAGTGTGAAGGAGGAGGATGCGCGGCGGCTCTTCATGGGTAAGTATAAGTGTGTGAGTGAGTACGTATGTACATGTGTGTATGTATGTAGATGTGTTTATGAGCGTACTGAAGAGCATATAATACTGTGTGTGTGGGGGTGTACTGAGGAGCATATAGTACTGTGGGGGGGGGGCGCGTACTCAGGAGCATGTAATACCGTGGGGGGTAGGGTCGTTTTGAGGAACATATAATACAGTGTGGGGGGTGTACTGAGGAGCAGATAATACTGTGTGGGAGGGGGCATACTGTGGAGCATATAATACTGTGGGGGGGGGCTGCTGTAGAGTGTATAATACTGTGGAGGGAGCTACTGTGCAGCATATAATCTTACATTTTTTAAAACTATACTTCAGCCCTCCAATGGTCTGAGGGACAGTGAATTGGCCCCCTGTTTGAAAGGTTTGAGGACCCCTGATTTAGAGCCTACTGCTTAACCCCTTAAGGACCGAACCAATTTTTGTTTTTATGGATCTGTTTTTTACTCCCCACCTTTCAAGAGCCATATTTTTTTTTTATTTGGTCCACAGTCACAGGGTGGCTTATCATTTGCGGAACAAATTGTACTTTGTAATGGCACCATTCAATATCCTGTACAATGTACTGGGAAGATAAAAAATAAATTCGGGAAGAGGTAGAATTGGGAAAAAAAAAAGACTCACTATGTGGTAAAAATGAAATGTTACTTGCAGGCTTGGACTGGCCCACTGGGAAATCAGTGAATTCCCTGGCAGGCCCCCAGCTCGGATTATTATTTTACTTTGAGCCAATGCAAATGCATTGATCAGGGAACAATATGTGAATAAAAAAGGTGGCTGGCTGCTGGCTTAGCGTGGCGGCAGGAGACTCTCCTTACCTTCCTGTGGGCCCTCCCCCTATAGCCTGGATCCTTTTTACGGGCAGCTGTGAGAACCAATCAAATTTCAGCTTGTTGCTTCAAATTGTGTGGCAGTGGGATTCTGCAGAGAAGACAGAGCCCTGACCAGTAGTGTGCTGCAAGGTGGAAGGTAAGTACTAATTATCCCCCCCCACACAAAACAAATTTTTCCACATTTTGCCTCCAAATGTTTCAACTTTCCTGACCCCACTGAGAATAATAACCCCCAGTAGCTCCAGATCCTCTGGATCTATTGAGACATGTAGTTTTTTTTCCCCCAGCCAATCACTGTATTTTTATGCTGGTGCCTGTTCTAATGCTAAGTTTACATCTGCGCTGGAGTCACCATTGGAGTAGGTGAGTAGGATATGTTCATACGATGGAAAATAAAAAGGAATTTCTCTTCATTCTCCGCCGCCGGTATTTTTGCCACGGTCTAGCCACAGTGTGATGTTAATGCAGTGCATTGTCATTCCATCACGGCATCCCAGAAGAATGGGCCTATTTGGCATCAATGGGAGAATGGATGGAACCATGTACTGTAAAATCCTGAGGGACAACATCCTTCCCTCCGCCAGGATGTTAAAAATGGGTCATGGCTGGGTCTTCCAGCAAGACAATGACCCAAAACATACAGCCAAGGCAACAAAGGAGTGGCTCAAAGAGAAGCACATTAAGGTCATGGAGTGGCCTAGCCAGTCTCCAGATCTTAATCTCATAGAAAACCTATGGAGGGAGCTGAAGCTCCAAGTTGCCAAGCAACAGCCTCAAAATCTTAATGATTTAGAGATGATCTGCAAAGAGAAGTGGACCAAACGTCCTGCTGACATGTGCGCAAACCTCATCAACTACAAAAAAGTCTGACTGCTGTGCTTGCTGTTTAATTAATTTGTCTCATGCCATGCACTCCTAGCCTCTTATCTACAACCTAGCAAGGAATAGCAGAGTGTAACAGCAGCAATTATTTGAGTGTCTTCTCTTTATCCCTTTCATAGACTAAATATGGAGAAAGTAACTGCTTGAAAAATGGAGAAGAAAATATATATTGTTTTAATAAGATATATATTAAAAAGTTTCATATTTGAACCTGTACTATTCACTTATGAAAAGTTGTTTTATAACTATAGTATGGTTGGAACATTATCCTACCGTATTGTCACTGGGGAATTGTGGTACCTCCTGTGAGGGAGTGCAGATGTTAATGCATGCTCACTATGTAATAACCTCATTTGGAGGTAGGAGCTGGAGTAATGACTTTCTCAGAAGTGCTGACAGATGTTTTGGCCTCTGACTTATCTCCATAAGATCACTTCATTGTTTTAGCAATAGTGGTGCTTAATTAAAGATGAATGTGCACTTTATGGCTCGTCCATCACTGTCTCCGGGCTGAACACTTGAACTAACTGATTAAAAAATCTCCATTGAAAACTTTTCTCTGAATAACCCAGCTTTTTGGTTTGATTTTTTTTAGCCTCAGTGGTATAAATACATCTTTTATTCCACGTATATGACTGCTCTTGTGGTGATGGTAGTATTAGTTTTGTTAAAAATAAGATGATGTTATTCAGCAAATTCTCTGGGATACAAGGACAATGGATAAAGTGCCTTTTCTTTATTGGAATAAAGCTGTACAGTACCTTGCAAAAGTATTCACACCACTTGAACTTTTCCACATTTTGTCGCCTTACAACCACAAACTTAAATGTATTTTATTGAGATTTGAAGTGATAACCAATAGAGATGAGCGAGTAGTATTCGATCGAGTAGGTATTCGATCGAATACTACGGCATTCAAAATACTCGTACTCGATCGAGTACCACTCGCTATTCGAATGGAAAAGTTCAATGCAGAACCAGCATTGATTGGCCGAATGCTATACAGTTGGCCAATCAACGCTGGTTCTTCTCCTACCTTTAGAAGTGTTCTCCGTGTAGCTTCCCCGCGGCGTCTTCTGCCTCTGAATTCACTCTGCCAGGCATCGGACCTGGACAGAGCTGACTGCGCATGTCTGCTTGTAGTGCGGCCATGCGCAGTCGGCTCTGCCCAGGCCTGATGCCTGGCAGAGTGAATTCAGAGCCGGAAGATGCCGCGGGGACGCTGCAAGGAGAAGACTGCTCGGAGGATCCAGCCCGACCCTCACTCGTGGACTTGGTAAGTATAATTTGATCGAATGTTGCCTACCCCTGAAACGAGCATTTCCCCCCCATAGACTATAATAGGGTTCGATATTCGATTCGAGTAGTCGAATATTGAGGGGCTACTCGAAACGAATATCAAACCTCAAACATTTTACTGTTCGCTCATCTCTAATAACCAACACAAAGTATCAGATAATTGTGAAATGGAACAAAATGATATATGGTTATGAACATTTTAATCAAATAATCTTCTGAAAAGTGTGACATGTAAAAGTATTCAGCCCACTGTATTCTGATACCCCTAAAAAAAAATCCAGTGCTCACAATTGCCTTCAGAAGTCACTTAATGAGTTAATAGAGTCCAGCTGTGTGAAATTTAATCTCAGTATAAATACACCTGTTCTGTAAAGGTCTCAGTGGTTTGTTATAGAACAATAGTGAACAAACAGCATCATGAAGACCAAGGAACAGACAGGTCAGAGATAAAGTTGTGGAGAAGTGTAAAGCAGGGTTAGGTTATAAAAACAAATCCCAAGCTTTGAGCAACCAAGAAGCACTGTTCAATCCAGTATCTAAAAATGGAAAAAAAAAAAGTATTCTACAACTACAAGCCTATGAAGACATGACTGTTCACCTAAACTGGCAGATCAAGCAAGGAAAACACTGGTCAGAGAAGCAGTCAGAGGTCCTGAACGCACCATCCCCACAGTGAAACATGGTAGTGGCAGGAGTCCATGAGCCAGGGGAAAACCTCAGGTTCTATTTTCTTGTGTTGTCCACTACATGAAATGTATGGGTCCATGGCGGGCACGGATGGCATACGGATATCATTCATATGCCGTCTGTGCCAGTGCGATTCACCATGGACTCCATAGTGCACTTGTTTGTGTATGTGTAGCCTTAATGAGAAGAATCCGCCATTTAGGATCCTCATTACCTGGATTCTTGTGAAGTCAATCACAAGATATAGTGGTGATGTGATCATGTATAGCATGTGTCCAGTGCAGCAGTCATGTTAGTATTACATGTCAATACCGCAGTAATAGATGTTGTTTCTTCTGCATATGAACCTTAACATTTTATCCTACAGGACGCTGTGCATCACTTAACCCTCACAATCTTTACTAGACGACAGAAGTCTGCACAGATTTATTATTGAATGCTTCTTGAGACACTAAGGGTGCATTCACATGGTGCAGTTGGATTCAGTCAATACTGCATGGGATAAACGATTTGCAGTTTTGATGCTATTTTTGGAGAAAAACATGTTAAATAAATGTGATTTACCCATAATATTAATAAACTGGACCAAAAACTCAATTAAAACTGCATGCGGTTTTTGATGAAGTTTTAATTGCAGACAACTGCACCTTCAGATTACAGTCAGTCACCTGCAACATAGAGGGAAGGCAAGGCCGAGCTGGACAGATACACCACACATTCAGGAAGCCTGCCCAGAGCATGATGGGGACTCACAAATAAAGCCCTCCTTCCTTGCTGAAAGCATATTTTCTAAGAATAGCCAGCATTTAATATGGCTGGTAGATATTAAATATCGGCACTAGCCTCTAGGCAATAATAATTTCCGAGTTGATGATTTACTAGTCGAGTGGAAACTCTACTTGGACACCAACCAAAGTAATATTTAACTTGTTTATAATATTTTTGCTGGAATAATCTTTTAAATCAAGCTAAGAGGAAAATGAATGGAAGGAAATGAAAAGACTGCTAGATTAGATGAGAAGTGATACACCCAGAATCATTTTTAGAAGAACCATTCAGAGACGAGATCCGATTCCGACAAGTGAGCTTATACTTCTGGTGTGGAACTTTAAATGATGAAATTCTTCTACTTGACTTTCATGTATCATTGACTACAGTTATAAATGTGAGGTTCTTAGCGCACAGTTTGGTCAATTGTGCGAGCCCATCTGCCACGTCACGGCGACCTCATTCAGATGGGTCCCTACCCTAAGACTTTACTTGTACTCCCCTGTAGACAAGATCCTAGAGATCAAGTTCTTAGAGACTGCTCTGTAACAGTGAATATATAAGAAGGTGATCTCCTGTCCTATAAATAAAGATTTAGTGTAGGGATCCATTGTAACAAGGGCACTAAGGCTGAGTTCACATGTAGTAAAGTGGAGCGTGATCTGGCACATATACGGCGTGTCAGAGTTTGCGCACTCAAAAAGATCCCATTGATTTTAATGGGAGTTACAAGCGTATACGCCGCGTACTTTTGCGCCTGTAATTTTGCGGCCGCGGATTTTAAAATTGATCCTGAAATCTCAAGATCGGCTCAACCCTACTCCATAAACATAAAGTAACTAGGGTTGAGTGATCGGGATCGGAACAGATCGGATTCGATCGGCAATCGAGTAAATTTCATGATTGCGATTGGGATCGGATGGAAAATGATCGGAAATCGGATTTTAAAATTGTTCCTGAAATCTCAAGATTGGCTCAACCCTAGTCACAACTTAGCCACAAAACCTGGGAGACCCCCTCCCAAAAAAAATGGATGCTAACAAATGGCAATCTACTGTATATAGTGATCAGTGTTAAAAAAAAAAAATCAATTTCTGCCCATTTTTTCTGTCCAAGGTGTATGTAAATAGATGTTCACCATTTGCGTCCATTTTTTGCATCTGCTAATCTCTTTCATTTTGCTAGATAAAAAAGTCATGCATACAGACATATCGTCTGCAGTTTTAGAAGGACTTTGCACTGGCGGCTCTTAGGGGGAGTTCACACGGAGTTACGTGCCGCGAGATTTGGCACGTGTACGCCGCGTGACCCTTTGCGTGCCGTACACGCTCCCATTCATTTCAATGGGAGCGGGGAGCGTATGCGCCGCGCTAGTTTGCGGCCGTGCATTTATTCACGGCCGCAAACTAGCGCGGCGCATACGCTCCCCGCTCCCATTGAAATGAATGGGAGCGTGTACGGCACGCAAAGGGTCACGCGGCGTCTACGTGCCAAATCTCACGGCACGTAACTCCGTGTGAACCCGGCCTTACCATTGGCTCCCATACGAATGTGAACATAGACTTTCCGTATATAGAAATGCGTACACTATTTACAAACATGTATATCTATAATCATGCTTGAAATTAGTGTCTAGTGTGTGAGATATATATATATATATATATATATATATATATATATATATATATATACTCACCGGCCACTTTATTAGGTACACCATGCTAGTAACGGGTTGGACCCCCTTTTGCCTTCAGAACTGCCTCAATTCTTCGTGGCATAGATTCAACAAGGTACTGGAAGCATTCCTCAGAGATTTTGGTCCATATTGACATGATGGCATCACACAGTTGCCGCAGATTTGTCGGCTGCACATCCATGATGCGAATCTCCCGTTCCACCACATCCCAAAGATGCTCTATTGGATTGAGATCTGGTGACTGTGGAGGCCATTGGAGTACAGTGAACTCATTGTCATGTTCAAGAAACCAGTCTGAGATGATTCCAGCTTTATGACATATATATATATTTATATATATATATCACACACTAGACACTAATTTCAAGCATGATTATAGATACAGATGTAGCAGAGTTAACGTGAAATTCTGCAATTGATCAATTTACTGCAGCATAATATCTTTTCACAGGAGACAACAGAAAACATGAAAAGTCATTGTAAAAATATTTTTCATTGACTTTTCATTTGTTGTCTTCTCTGAGAAAATATCACTTATCTACAAACTGTACACATTCAGTCCATAGAGATACATTATATTACTAATTACACTAAAGACAGACATGTCAACTTACTGTATATACAGAACATTACATGCGCATAGAGATATGCCACATGGACAATATTATACATGATTTCTCTGTTGCTTTCATTAGATACAATTAAAATTTATGTTACAAGTACTGGGGGACAGAGAAATCAGTGGAAACAGTTGCAGCTTTCTGTCCTGCTTGGAGCAGCTCTAAAAAAGCTACAGTAAGTATACATGAGTCCCCCTTTGACAACAATAACAAAGGATTATGTCCCGCCCTTCCTATTTCCGGTCGAAGATCTCTTTCCGGTTTTGAGAGTTTGCCATGTCTAGCCAGGGGTATAGGCATACTGTTTCGTGGTTACGACGAGCCTGCTGCAGAACCTCATTTGCTGAATGCTATACAGTATATATATTCATTTGCCGAATGCTATATATATGTATAGCATTCGGCAAATGAACACTGATTCTGCAGCAGGCACGTCCTTGCTACGGGTAGGCAAGAGTTTTTCTCATTGGAATGAATAGTCCGATGTTAGACTCCGCCTCCTCAGACGAGCCTCTGGCAGAACCAGCGTTGATTGGCCAAATCACTGGCCACTGGCCAATCAACGCTGGTCTATTCATTTCAATGAAAAAAAGTCAACTGGTAACAGCATACTTACCTGCTCGTAGCAAGGACGAGCCTGCTACACAATCAGCCTTCATTTGCCGAATGCTATACACTGTATAGCATTCAGAAAATGAGGTTCTGCAGCAGGCTCGTTGTAACCCGAGGACCATACCCTGAAGTACATACCCAGCCCTGGTTAATTCACTAAGGAACCGGAAGTTTTCTTGCCGCCCTTCCATTGCGCATGCGTCAACCGGAAGTTCGCAGGGGGACTCATGTATAAAGCGAGTGTGGGAGCTTGTGAGTGTGGTTTGTTCCTAAGTGTGGTTTGGTCTAAGTGTGACTTAAGATTAAGTGACTTTAGATTCAGGGACTTTACAAGGAAAAGCCTTTCACTCTTTATTTGAATTTGTTTGTTTTGCTGTAATATTCCCCATCAGGTAAGATGAGCTCCATATTTACCAATGCTGTCCAGTGTGCATCTTGCAACATGTATGCTCTGCTTGAGCAGCCGCTTGAGGGGGCATACTGTTGTGAAAGATACAAGCACGTTGCACATTTGGAAGCCCAGATCATGGATCTAAATGGGCAAATTGAAACACTCAGATCCATTGATAACTTGGAAAGGAGTTTGTTGCTCACAGAGCAGCAACTTGTTGGGGCAAGTGCAGAGGGGGATGGTAGCATGGAGGTGCAGGAACTTGAGGCAGCTAGCTGGGTGACAGAATGCAGCGGGGTAGAGGGAAGAGTGACAGGGAGGTTAGTCCTGAACTGGCACACCCCAACAAGTTTGCTAAATTGGCAGATGAGGGGGATGTTAGTACAGGGGTAACACTGCTGCAGCATGACACTTCCTCTGAAAGCCAGGGGAATGTCTGCTCCAGTAAGAAGGGGGATAGGAGCGCAGAGAAGACTAGACAGGTGCTGGTAGTGGGAGATTCAATTATTAGGGGAACAGATAGGGCAATCTGTCACAAAGACCGGGATCGTCGAGTTCGACACATCGCGGATCGGGTTGACAGATTACTGGGTGGGGCTGGTGTGGATCCAGCGGTCATGGTGCACGTTGGCAAATGACAAAGTTAGCAGTAGGTGGAAGGTCCTTAAAAATGATTTCAGGGATTTAGGGAGCAAGTTGAAGGCAAGGACCTCCAGGGTAGTATTCTCAGAAATACTGCCTGTTCCATGAGCTACACAGGAAAGGCAGCAGGAGATTAGGGAGGTAAACAAGTGGCTCAAGAGTTGGTGTAGGAAAGAGGGGTTTGGGTTCCTGGAGAACTGGGCTAACTTTGCTGTGGGCTACAGGTTCTATGCTAGGGACGGGCTGCATCTCAATGGTGAGGGGGCAGCTGTGCTGGGGAGAAGATGGCTAGACAGTTGGAGGAGTGTTTAAACTAGGTACTGGGGGGAGGGTAACAGATGTAGAGGGCAAGATAGTGTAGAAATGGAAAGAGGGCTAGATACTGTAACTGGGGGTGGAGCGGGGGTGGGGTTAGAGCAGTCAGTAGGCAGTGGAAGAGTAGGGAAGATAAATCTATGAAATGTATGTATACGAATGCTCAAAGTCTTACTAACAAGATGGAGGAACTAGAAGTGATGATGTTGGAAGAAAATGATGACATGGTGGGGGTAAGTGAGACATGGCTGGACTCTAGCTATGACTGGGCTGTAAATATACAAGGGTACAGTATGTTTAGAAAGGAGCGTACAAATAAGAAAGGGGGAGGGGTTTGCTTATACATAAAATCCGTCCTTAAGCCGGTCCTATGTGAGGACATCTGGGAGGAAAATGAATATGTGGAGTTCTTATGGGAGGAAATTATGGGAGGAACAAAAAATAATAAAATACTGATAGGGGTTTGTTATAAATCTCCAAATATAACTGAAGAAGCTGAAAATATACTAATAAAAGAAATAGATGAGGCCGCAAAGCAGAATAAAGTCATTATTATGGGGGATTTCAACTACCCAGATATCAACTGGGAGGCAGAAACCTGCAGATCCAACACAGGGAACAGGTTCTTGTCAGTAATAAAAGACAATTACCTATCGCAACTAGTGCAGGACCCAACAAGAGGCGAGGCACGACTAGACCTAATTTTAACAAATGAACCTGACACACTGTCAAAAGTGGAGGTTGGGGGACATCTGGGTAATAGTGACCACAACATTATACGTTTTCTTGTACACATTAAGAAGATGTGCATTAGAGGGGGTGCAAAAAAATATAACAGTCGAACCTTTTTTCTTTTCTTTTTTTTTTTGCCTTTTTTGACTCCAAAAAATTTTGAATAATAGTCAACCGAACATGAGACATTCTGCAGAATGGTATAACTAAAAAGTACAACTGGCCCTGGAAAAAGGACGCCTTGAAAGTAACTGATGTCACAGTATGACGACTACAAGAAATTTTTTTCAATGTTTTGTTTTTTACCTAGGGTGTTACCACAGCAGAAACTGTATAAATTTGGTATTGACCTTATCATAATGACCCATAGTTAATTTTGGCTGCACGTTGAAAAACCAAAACCCATAAGAAAATGGCACAAATGTTGAGTTTGCCTAAATCTCCACCCCATTTTCAATGTTTTTTTTAATGTAGATTGTGAGTCCCATATAGCAATCACAATGTACATTTTTTTTCCCTATCAGTATGTCTTTGTACATTGGAAGGAAATCCACATAATCATGGGGAGAACATATCAAATTCCTTGTGTAGATGTTGTTCCTGGCAGGATTCAAACCCAGGACTCCAGCCCTGCAAGGCTGCAATGCTAACCACCATGTTGCCCTCCCCATTTTAAATATTTTTTGTGCATTCCAAGGACATCTTACAGAATGTTATATACTACCACTATGAAGTCTTATCTGTCCCATAAAAAATAAGCCCTCATCCACAGGATATCTTCTCATAGGTGTGGGTATCCACATCAATCAGACCTGTGGTTGTGCCATAAATGCATGAGTATTAAACACCTTTCAATTTGTCTGGAGTTTCGGCGATGGCTTTAACCTATGACATTAGTGAATGCGAGGTCACATAAAAGCCTACAAAATGAAGTATTCTATATAATTGTACAGAGCGGGTCCAGGATTTTAACTGGATATATAGATTAAATTCAGGAAAATAACTGTACGAGCTGCAAAACCTTCTTATAACGTATAATATATGTGTTATATCATTGTAACATAATCCCGACAACACAATAGAAAAAGAGCATTTTGCCGGCAGGTAACAAACATTGGAGGGATATGAAAAAGGACAAGTAGCTAGACAAACACATCAACGCGCTTACCCCTGTTGCATCGACACATAAGATAAGAAAGTGTCTTCTTAACAATCCATGTTTTTGTGTCATTTATTGGGATTTGAGGAATACACATATGTTTTTTTTTTACTGTTTAAGTAGAACGCTAAATCTATTTTCATCAAATATCAACAAATACCGGATCTGTTTGACTAAATATTTCAATTCTTTAACAACTAGTTGTTGCTTAGAGACTAATTGGTATGTGCATGCAAGCGCGAAAACAAAATTATTAGTGCAGTTCTATATATATAGGTATATATATATATCTGCAAACAACAATCACTCAATTTTGTGACACATGCTCTGTATTTTTTTGGCAAGCAAGCTGCAAATTATTTCACAAAGGTATGAAGTATTAGAAAGCCTGATGTTGATTATAGCACCGACTTCCATTAGACTGTCAAATGTTCCATGACGAGGTTGGATGCTAAATAAAAAGTCCTATAGGGGTTGGGCCTCCTGCTGGGTGTGAAATATACAGCATTGTATTATAGTATGTACTGTGAAATGGGGAATCAAACCTTATAGTGTTACTGGGAGAAGTCATTTTTTAGATGATTTACTTTTACTATACCCCGAATAAAGAAAAATGAGCCAGCACTGATACTCCGGTGGTCCCTGTGGTCTACCTTCCTGTATGGATAGTTTGCCACACCTCCTTGCCACCACTGCAACCGATATCTGGCCTCTGCTGTAAGTTGTTGTGCAACAATCATAACCGCTATGGCAGGATAACTGGCTGCAGTGTATGGCCGTCATCGATGCCGCTACATAAACAAGAACCAGTGGCGACCATTGACAGTGCTGGGACAGCGTGGAATTTAACAGGTTGTTCCTACTGTTATACTATTGGTTTTTTATCCTGGACATTCCTGTTCAGTATGAAGATGCTCCAAGTTATATATACTTATAAATATACAGTATGTCCCACCCCCTTAATAACCCTATTACCATTTTGCTAGAATGTGCCACCAAAGTTTGGTCATTGCCCGTTTATAGCACATCTGTCTACAAAGAGACTGCAACTAAGAGTAAATGACTACTCTGCAGTGAGGAAGTTGAGATAGGCTGTGAAGAGCCCACCACAATGAGGAAGCCACCGTGAGACCAGACCACTGCAAGAGAGATAGCAGTAAGACCACCTACCACCGAGGCACTGCTGACCACCTAAGACACAGACAAAGGGTAGCAAAGTAGAAGAGATGGGGGGCCACACGGTGGCTCAGTGGTTAGCACTGCAGCCTTGCAGCACTGGGTCCTGGTGTTCAAATAGCACCAAGGGCAAAAACCATCTGCAAGGAGTTTGTATGTTCTCCCCATGTTTGCATGGATTTCCATCCCCTATTCCAAAAAGACATACTGATAGGGAAAAATGTACATTGTGAGCTCTATGTGGGGCTAACAATCTACATTTTAAAAAAAAAAAAAAAGTAGAAGAGATGGAGATATACCGTATATACTCGAGTATAAGCCAACCCGAATATTAGCCAAGGCCCTTAATTTTACCGCAAAAAACTGGGAAAACTTATTGACTCGTGTATAAGCCTAGGAGGGGAAATACAGCAGCTACTGGAAAATTTCAAAAATTAAAATGGTCGGAGTTTTTGGGTGCAGTAGATGCTGGGGAAGGGGAGGGGGTGTTTGGTTGTCTGTCTGCCCCTTCCCTGAGCTTGAGGACTGGTTTTTTTTCCCCCACTTGTAATTCAGCCTGGCTGACTATAGGGTATCTGCAGTGCTCCTATTAACCCCTTCCTGACAGAACAGGAGCACTGCAGATCCCCTATATTCAGTAGACCGGGCACTGTCTGACACAGGGATACCTAATGTGTATGTGTTTCACAGTCACTTTCTACTTTTGTATGTATTCTAGGGAAAGGAGGGATTTACAACCTTTTTTTAAAGCTTCTTTTTTTTCCCACTATTATGCGAGATTCTATACATTGATATTGAGGCTGATCATAGACACCCCCCCTCCTGACTAAAGTATAAGCCGAGGGGGGCTTTTTCAGCACAAGAACTGTGCTGAAAAATTCGGCTTATACTCGAGTATGAGCAGCATTGTGATACAGCTATAAGTACCGCTGTTCAAGATACTCGTGTGCACCTTGTGAGGCTGTGTAACCATGAAGATCATTGCCTTCCTGTGAATAAACTTCCTCTCTTTATCTACTACCTCCTTTTATCATCTCTGAATGGGGATCTACTTTAACAGAAAAAAATCCATAACGTAATATTTGATAAGAAAAATGTTTTAACAAATAAATGAAGATGAAAATCACTGGTTTGTTCCAAGCTCATAGCAAGCTTAAACGGGTTGTCCAAGCAATGAACAACTCGTTTAATCTTTAAATGAAGGGGACCACACGGTGGCTCAGTGGTTAGCACTGCAGCCTTGCAGCACTGGAGTCCTGGCATTCAAATCCTGCCAAAGGCAAAAAAAAAAACATCTGCAAGGAGTTTGTATGTTCGCCCCGTGTTTATATATGTTCGCCCCGTGTTTATATGGATTTCCATCCCACATTCCAAAAAGACATACTGATAGGGAAAAAATGTACATTGTGAGCTCTATGTGGGGCTCACAATCTACATAAAAAAAATCTTTAAATGAGCCGGGGCAGTGAAATAAATAAAATACATTCATGCTCACTTTTCAACGGTGCTCTGGTACCTGCCAGCGTGGTCTGGTCTTCTCGGTCCAGCATTGACGTGTGGTGTAAGTCCCAACCCCACATGACCACTGAGGCCAATCAGCAGCCTCAGCGGAAAGGATCCTTGACATCACAACCAGTGAACAGTTCTGCTTTTAGGAGACACCGGAGCAGTAAAATCGGACCTTGCAGGGAGGACACAGGAGCATTGGGGACAGTTGACTATGATTCTTTTCACCTCCTATAAAATAAATGATTTGTCTGGACAACCTCTTTAAGGCTGCCTTCACACGATGTAACGTGCTGCGTGATCTGGCACGTATACGGCATGTCAGAGTTTGCGCACTGTAAAAGCTCCCATTGATTTCAATGGGAGTTAGGATCGTAAACGCCGCGTTATTTTGCGGCCGTGATTTTGCGGGGTGTCCTCATGTGGACTCCCCCAGACAGAATACTAACGCAGATGTGAACAGGGCATAAGCTGGCTTTAGTGCTCATCGAACATTGCAGCTTCTGCTAGTAGCTAATCGGTATAGTTCTTGGGTGTCGGACACCACTCATCGCATATCGATGACCTAACCTAAGGATAAAATATGAACCTATAATATATGTCCCAGAAAATCCCTTTATCATAATGTTCATGACAATTGTATGGCTCGGGATTTGTGGCTAGATTTTAACAATGATGTGTATTATGGAATGTTCACTTATACAAGGTGACATTACCTTTGTAGGTCTATAAATACAGTCACTAGTGTCATCTGTTCTAGTTCAGTATTCTCCATAACCAATCTGTTTAGCATCCGTTGTAAGCCAAGTTCAGTTCCTCTTTAGGTATCAATTAAGACATTATTACAGGAACTATAGAAACTTTCTTCTTTCTGCTGACAATATGAAGATGTACGATTACAGACCCGGCAGGAAGGCAGTGCTGCAAATCTGCTGCTTCCCAGTAGGTCAGAGTAATCCCTCAGGTGCTGAAATGGACAGCAGCCCCTGGCTCGCTCAGCCTCTCTGCAGGACACAGTTTGGTGGTGCGCACATTTCATGCTTGTTGTGCACTCTTAGATTTAGTGACCACCTGTAAATCTGCCACACATCACAAATTTGCAATAATCTGTTCCGCGGAAGGTGAAGCTATTTTTCAGATGACTTTTAGCACCTTTGTTTCTCTCTGAGCCCAAGGCAGCCACTGTCATCATCTGCAAACCTAGAGGAGACACAGCGCTCTTCTACAGCTCCTGACAATGTGCTATATAAACAATCACTGCAATTTTATTCTCAGTAATCTCTAATGTGTTGCAAAAGCAGCAAGTCTATGTGTCTGCGTGTGTTTATAAGTTATGAGTAGACAGCACTCACTTAAAAGATCATCCACAAATCATGAAAAACATATTTTTTTAAACAAATCCCCGGAACAGGAGGATTAATGGGGTAGCCGTCCTTATTTTCTCTAATCCCTGACAGACTATATCTTTATAGACTCTTGCATTTTCAAGTCACAATCTGTTCCTAGGGGACAATCTTGATTCATGTTCCGCTGATAAGTAAATCCTGGCACAGTTAATGAAATATAAGTTTGCAGGATTCTCCCAGGACTGGTCTAATATGCAGATATAGCTATGAAAAGATTTGTTTTAGGCTGTCTATGTTGTCTATGAGTAGTAGCGTTACTGTGTTACTCGCCATAAATGATACAGTCCAATCATTTGGTTTTAAGAGGTAAAGGGCTGAATGCGGGAGCTTTTTATTACGGATTAATGCTAGAACTACAGGGTTAGTGCAATCTGTCACCAAGAAAGAACATCAGCCAAGCTGATAAAATACTCAAATACACAGTAACTTATCACTGGCGAGGCTTATCTCCTGGAATCCTTCATTGCGTTGGAAAAGGAACTCTAAAAGTTCACAATTAATACCGTTCAACAGTAGGGACCCATGGTGTCCCCTGTACATTACAGTATGTAGCTGGGTTCAGGGGGGCACTGCCTTGAGAATGCAAGCCAGGTTCTTTTCAGCATCAATAGTCAGTTAGTTTAAGGGTTTCCCGTACATGGGTGAAAACTATGGGCCCCTCACAACTATGGGCTTCAAGACATGTCCTAATCAAATCATCTTGCATCAAGTCAAGTGAAGATAAGCCACTACTTCTGTTTGCTATAGTATTTGGGCTTTATGGTTGGGAGTAGTGATGGTGGGCACTCCCATTCATTTTAAAGGGGTATTCCCACGTCGCATACTCACCAGTCTTCACTGCTGTAAAATCTTCTTTCTTCCTGGTTTCTTGCGTCATTTGGTGGGTGGGGTTTCATGCAACCTGCAGTTTAGCTCCGCTCCCAAATTAGCTTGTAGCTCTGCCCACCACATAGCGTGATCCTATGGGCGGCTAAAGGGCCTGTGATGTCATCAAAGGTTCTCAAATAACACTATATGCACAATACTGCCTGTCTCTGCCATAATGAACACAATTGAATTAGCTAACCTGATAACTGGGAGAACAGAAGACGAGTTCAGAAATGAAAGCAGCTCCTCTCCCCTATCTGAGAGCAGGAAGCTAGGTCATGTGGTGTAGACACAGGAATAGCTAGAAACACAGGCTCGCTCCCGTGCACTTAGCCCCTCCTCCCTCCCCCCTGAGAGCAGCAGATACATCACTTGACTTTTGAGCAGATAAGTCAAGGGCTGTGTCAACAATGAATTGAATAAAGTAAGATAGTGGACAAATAAAGCAGTTTTGCTGAAGCAATGTATTTAGGAAAAGTCTTAAATCCACATTAACAAGCAGTATAGATAGGATCCTTGTGATGGGACAACCCCTTTAATGGGAGCACCGGAGATAGCCAAAGTATGCTCTCCCAAGCTTACACAGGTAGAATGCAGGGTCATAACTACCGGCGTAGCAGTGGTAGTGGCTGCCACAGGGTCCGGGACATCAGGGGGCCCAGCAGAAGCCGCTACAACTGCAGATTTTTTTTTAATAGAAGTAAGGTCAGCAGGTAACGGGCCCCATTTACTTACTAATCCTGGCATGGCTCACAGCCGCTGGTGCTTCCCCTTCTGCGGAGGCAGCTGTGAGCAGGAGCCGGGATCAGTAAGTAAGGACACAGGCCCACGAATCCCACAAACACTATCATTATCAAAAAACAAAAGAAAAAAGTATCAGGGCACTCACCACCAGTGTCTTAAAACCAGAATATCTTTATTTCATCACCTTTAAAATATTGCACATAATAGGAGGATGGTAGCATGGAGCCGCACTGGGGCATACTACTGTGTGCAGGGGCCACTATGAAGTATGATACTGTATACAGGGGTCACTATGAGGCATAATACTGTGTTCAGGGGCTACTACGAGGTATGATACTGTATAAAGGGGCCACTATTAGGCATAATGCTGTGTGCAGGGGCTACAGTGGGGTATAATACTGTGTGCAGGGGCTACAGTGGGGTATAATACTGTGTGCAGGGACCACTATGGGGCATAATACTGTGTGCAGGGGCTACAATGGGGCATAATACTGTGTGCAGGGGCCACTATGGGGCATAATACTGTGTGCAGGGGCTACAATGGGGCATAATACTGTGTGCAGGGGCCACTATGAGGCATAATACTGTGTGCAGGGGCTACAATGGGGCATAATACTGTGTGCAGGGGCCACTATGAGGTATGATACTATGTGCAGGAGCTACTATGGGGCATAAAACTGTGTACAGGGGCTACTATGGGGCATAATAGTACATGCAGGAATGTGGGGGGGGGAGTTCGCTCGGTCTGGGTCTTCGGGAAAGAGCGGCCCCATTTCAAAAATTTGCTACAGGGCTCTGCCATTCCTAGTTATGCCACTGGTAGAATGAGATAGCACATGAGATACTATTTCTTGCTCTCCAATTACGATGAATGGGAACGCCGACTGTTACCAGTCCTGCTCATATTCAGCCTGGCTGCAGTCAGGTTGAATATGGAGTGAGCAAAAGGTCCTTGTCAGCTTGCTTTGTGGGACAACCCCTTTAAGTCCTTTTATTGTCAGCCATTACTGATAGAGTGGCTTTTATGAAGGGTGCAGATGCAAGCAAAGGAAATCTACCAGTTGACAGTTTATTCCCACTCCTTCTTCCTTCTTCTAGTCTCTGCTATAGTAGCTGGGTAGGTTGATACACAACAATGTACTGAACTAAGTGGATTTCAATTTGCTGGTGAAGACACATGTGTAGGACCTGGGAGCTGCATTTTATGTCAAATTATTTTTCATCTTTCTGATATACTTTAAAATCAGATCAATCCAGTTTTCTCAGAATAAAAAACATCTGGTAAGCAACAAAAAAACAAACAAAACAGCCCTACTGTGCAAAGTAATATATGGGTAAAAGAGTAGGAACTATAGCATTAGCTATTTGAGCCTCCATATGGATCCTGTGCTGATCTTTCAAATTGCAAATCATAAGCAGTGATGAGTGAACTGGTTTGTGTAGTTTGGTGTCCAATGGATACATCCTTCGCTATGTCGATTGTATTACTGTGTTATTTCCAACTCTGAGCTGTATGTTCTCTTGGAAGCTGTGCTGGTTGTCATTAAATACAGTATAATTGAAGCAGTTTTCACCCACAACCTGTGTTTCCTGGGTCTTGCATCACCATGGACCCTTCCAAACACAAAAAAGCCCAACGATGAATCCAGCAAACACCTTCTTAGTATAAAACTTAGCCTTTAATGTATAACATCCAAGATAAAACAAACATCGATACTGGTATATCAGGATTTGTCCATGATGGCAGATGGAAAAAATATGAGGCTATGAGTAAGAAGCCATTGTAGTGCTTCGAAACGCGTCAGCCAGACGCTTATTTTTTCCATCTGCCATCATGGACAAATCCTGATATACCAGTATCGATGTTTGTTTTATCTTGGATGTTATACATTAAAAGCTAAGTTTTATACTAAGAAGGTGTTTGCTGGATTCATCATTGGGCTTTTTTGTACTTACCTCAAGCTGAGAGGCTGACTTCCGAGCAATCACATGAAGCCTGGAGGATCACATCGTGGGATATTTTTCAGTGGACATTGCATCTGATTACTTATCGGGGACACGTGAGTGAGCTGACACAATTGTATATATTTTTCCTTCCAAACACAATCTGGCTCAGTCAAGAGGAAATAACCAGGGAGAAATCTACCAATTCTAGGAGTTCATAGACTCTACTGGTCACTGTTGACAATAACTTTCAGGTTCTTCCAATGGGTCAATGCATTCGAATTCAATTGAATCCGAAAATTTAGTGGTTTTATTTTTACGAACTGAGTAAAATGGCGACCTCCATGTAACAAGAATGGAGAAAAGGTTCACATGGTCTCAAAGACCAGGCTATAATGGCAAGCAGCTGTCAAGTCAGGGATAACATCTAATCATGAGGCACTATAGGTTTAAGGACAGTATAAAAAGCATGGGTGTCCATTTTGTGGGGAGAGATTAGACAAATAGGGTGTGAAGCTAGGTTCACACTAGTGCCAAGCTCTATGTCATATGGGTCTGTCGGGGGACCTAAAGGACGTAGAGCTGGATCGCTATAATGTGGTCAGCTGGGAGTCCATCGGGTATTTGGCAATTCAAAGCTGAAAGTGGCGGAAAAAAACGTCCTCCATGCAGACCTTTTTCGCTGCTGATTTTTGGTACAAAGACTCTGACGCAAAATCACGGCCGGTATCAATCACAGAACCCTCACAACAGTGAACGCCAACCATAGTGCCCCATGACAGTCCCAGCAATATTGCAATCACAGGATATCGGAAGTTGAATCCTCATTGATCATAATGCCATGGTATATGCAATAAAATAAGACTATTCCTTTAGAAGCGGTGGTGGTGGGGTGGATTTCATTTGGGGTATTATGGATCATATTACTGTTATACCACCACAGCTTCCAATAGCCATATAGAAATTTCTATATGAATCGACATGGTCCAAAATATTCCAATTCTAGCTTGGATTTGCATATTGGTTTAGTGTGTAAATTTCTGGTATGGTTTTATGAGCAACATGTTCAGCCACACAAACCATATCCATCCTGCGTTCGCTTTACTCTCCTAACAAGTCTTTTGTACTACCCTCCGAAATCTCTTGAGAGTTGTGTTCGAGCCGTTCTTAGTGCATGGGTTTGTATCCAAGGTCTTTTCTTCTTAGAGATAATGAAAACTAGATATTTTAACAATACTGAACATCTGTTAATTACACGTTAGGAGAAGAAGAGACATTTCTGACATCCGCTAAGGAGAAAACATCTTTTGTCTTCTCTTATTCTGTTTACATGCAACACACGCCCTTCTCTCACAAGAGATCTCTTAATATATGGTAGTGAAGTACAATAATTATATATCACCCGCGTAAATGTACAAAATAATCCATCAGGTTGTGAGATCTCTTCCCCCTCCTACGTGCGCCTTCCTGCTTCTCTATATTTCTTCCCCATCCAATCCTCCATGTATATATATATATTTATAACCTCTTCCTTTTCTTTTCTCCGTACATATATATTCTCACCTTCGCTATCGCTGTCTCTTTTTTCCTCGCAGTCTTTTGGGACTACTTGACTGTTTTATTAGTTTTTTATGACCAGGTAAGAAATGAAAAAGTAAAAAGTAAAATCAAAGAGTCCAGAGCTCAGTGCTGTTGTCACAGGATCTCGTCCTTTATAGCTTCTGATATATAGTTGCTTTCCGCTGATGTTCATCCATGTTACCTATGACCTACCCCATCTGCACAACGCCATCATCCCCCTCGCTCTCAACTCCAAGTCGTTCACCTTTTCTCTACTTTCTCTCCGTCTTTGCAGGGGCTGGGAATTGGAAATACATTACAAGAATCTTTTGAGGATTTTCCTTGGCTTTAATTTTAATGAAAATGTGGATCGGAGCACGGGAAACAAAATTGTTTTATCATCAGAGTCTGTCTGAGTGATTGCCAGAAGGAGGCTTTGCGACTGGACGCATCCTCTATGGCTGCTGTGTTAAATCCCTGGGCTCGGGGTCTGAGAAACAGCAAAGAGGACAAAAATTAGCCTTTGTGGTTTTCAAGGCAAGGACGGTTTATGTCGTCTTTGGTATAGATCTCTGCTCGTCTCTTCTGTTAATGACACTAATGAATGAGTGATGAAACTGCCGCCGCCTGTGTTAGGTCTGTGTCTCTATGGCTGATTGTCTTGTGACTTTGATTATTTCCTGGTAGTGTGAATAAGGGCTCTAGCGGTGTGTTGGCTATGTGCATCAAAGCCTTCCAAATACAGGACTAGCCACTGTTTTATCTCTAAGAGGCTTTCATACTGAAACCAATGGAATTTTCTGACAGAGATGAACATTTGTGGTGGGCTCTTGTTTGCCCTTTCTATAACAGTAAGGGAGACTTTGATATATGACTCAATTTGGATTGTATTTATCAAGTCTCCATGGCAGGAAAATTGTGTTAAGGGAATGAAACATCAGTGTATCATATATATATATATATATATATATATATATATATATATATGCCCAGGGATGGGGATGTTGGTAACATATTCTACAGGAATCATTAGCAAAAGGTGTTGCTAAATAAAGAATAATTACATTAATGACACCGCTGAACCTTACAAGAGAAATCTATATTTCATGATTAAAGGACAATGAAATCAATAATAATAGGGACACTTGTGTAGGAGAGTGTCTCTGTATTTTTTTTGCTTCTTGCAGGAATCAGACATCTACATATACGCTAAGGTGCCTATAATAGGTATCCCCATAAAAGGATCTGAATTGATCTTAACCAGCATTTAACATAGGCTCTTTACTAAGGGAGACTAGTCATACCATTGGAGACGTTCCTAACCTCTTATCTGCCTTTTGAGACACTTTTGAGGGTTGCAGTGTATTTAGACAAGGAACTAGCCCCAACTGTGCCCCCAATTTCATTTTCTCTGAACGTCTTTATTATTTTTGAAAGCACATTCAGAATAGGAAACAGACTAGACTATATAGGAACATATTACAATGAAATACAGACATGCAAACCACAGCACATCTTCTGTACCCACATTGTTAGGGCTCGTTCACGCGGGACAAGAGGAGGCGGATTTTGATGCTGAATCCACCTCAGAATCCGCCCCCGCACAATAGAGGTTTATGTAGACCGCTAGCTTACGTTTTTCCGTGAGCTGCCCTTTCTTCAGACGGATTCTGTGGCTGATTCAACCTTGGCGTCCACCCTCCGGACTAGCCCCATTCATTTGGGCCTACTCCGGATCGGGAAGCCGCGACAGTCGTAGCAGGCGCATTTTGGCCCTATTCTGACATGGCTTCCCGCGTCAAAATCAGGACCAAAATACGCCATACCATGCCCCGTGTGAACTAGCCCTTAGACTACACAAAAAAATGGTGTTCAAGGGCTAATGCAGGCTTATACAGTGCTCATAGTATCATAACCCTGTATTCACTGTGATGTTACCTATATTCTGGAGGTTGGTATGATTATTTGATACCAAATTTATATAATGTTGGCTATCTTTTCTTTTTTTCTTTTCTTTTTGTTGATTTGATGATGCAATAGCCCCAGTTACCATAGGACTGTAGCCTCCTAAACTACACTGCAGAGATCATCTAGGTCCTCTAGGACCAAGAAGGTCTTACAGTTCCCGACCCCAGACAGATCACATGACTGCTGGGCCAGAAGAGGATCTGCATCATGGCTGCCGCCATAGCTGAGTACAGCATATCCAATGCATCATTTTGTCTAAGGCCTGGTTCACATCTGCGTTCGGTATTCCATTCAGGGAGTCTGCTTAAGGCCCCCCCCCCGAATGGAATATCAAATGCATTGACAAGCGGTGAGCTTATGAAAGCACATGGACCCCATAGATTATGATGGGGTCTGTCGGTTTTCCGCGCGGTACCCGCATGGAACATGCAGAGAGAAAAGTACTCCATGAACTACTTTCCTCTCCACATGACACGTGCAGACAACGCGCGGAAAGCACATGGACCCCATTATAGTCTATGGAGTCTGTGTGCTTTCATTGCTCACCGCTTGTCAATGCGATCGATATTCTGTTTGAGGGGGGTCCACATGTGGACTCCCTGAATAGAGTACTGAACGCAGATGTGAACCAGATCTAAGTCTCCTTGATCTATGCTTGTTAGGTTTTATACATTATGTCATAGATACACTGCTTATTTTTCTCAATTAAGGTTCCTCCAATTGATTTATCGCTCTATACATTATAATGATACGGCTTATTTTTCCTTACAATGTTTGTAATGTTAGTCTCAATCTGTACCCAAAATGTGCAAAAAAAAAATATCACTGATGTCATAAAGTCATGTTTGCATATTCTTGACATACTCTTCAAGGGTATATTGTTCTACATATTACTTTAAAAAGCATCGTAAAGGTCATAAACCCAACCTATAATAGTACTACCATTATACAGAAAATTGTAATTCCGTCGCCTGGTCTCTTATCCTTTCTCTGCATTCAATCTCCCCAAAACATATCATATCCAAATAGCTGCCAAATCCCAGAGACCCAAATTAGTGGAAATTGAAAAATAGCTCTGACAGCAATTAGTCAAACCCCACTGAAGACTATGACACCATTAACATTGGGAATAAGAGACCTGGAAAATAGAAGCACGTATCAGTGTATAGTCTTCAGTAAAATATTTTTTTTCCACAGAAATAGATGACTGACAGTACCTTCCAATTAGTGGGAATCAGTCCAAGTGAGGGAGAGCTGACAAAACTATATTAGCAAGTCTGCCATATGGCAGAGGAAGGAGCGCATTCTTATTACAATAAAGGCTTCTGGACATGTGAGTGACCTGCTAATTTTTAGCCCTTTCAAGATGCTGTATAGACGCCAGTTAATTTACAGCTTGGATAGCGTAGTTTAACCGAAACCAACCAAAGCCAGAACGTCTTATCCGGAGACGGCTGATTAGAAGGTACAAGCAGAATACTGAATATGTCAGGAAGGGGATAATAGTAAAGACCAGAGGAGATGAAGACAGAGAGATGTAAGTATGTAGCCATCTGCGCCCGGTCCAAGGTGATCCAATTCATTTTGATTTCTGCTTTCAGTTTGATGTTTCATAAAAATCTAAAACCTGAGCAGAAGGTGATGAATTTACTTTGCATATCTTGCATTTTTTTTATTTGCCAGTGTTTGCCCACTGCCTTCTACCATAGGGCACTGAGTGACTGATATACTATAGGATAAAATGGGTATATTTCTGGGTTTTTAGGAAATAAGTGCTATGGTTTAGTAACAATACAAATGACTATTGTACGAATCACACATAAAGCAGACTGGTGTAACTAAAGGCTCATGGGATCTGCTACAAAAGATCAGCTTAGGCCCCAGGCCATGAGAACTTCTTTTATGGCCGCCATACCATCTATAACTTTTAGCTGCATCGATGGATCTCTTAAGTGACCCATTTATAAAGCACTAAAAGACGGGCCCATTTTATGCCCCCACAAGATAACAGGATCTCCTTCTGGCCACTGCAAGCTAATAGTGTCCCTTTCTGGATCCAGAAAATTAATAGAACCCTCCCTGTGCCCCCAGTCAGGTACTGATTCTCCTCTTGGTATTGGCCCCCCCCATGTAGGTGATATTTACCCCCATAGCTAATGATGGTCCCCCTCGCCACACTACCACTGCCTGCTGTATTGAATTGCTTAGTTACCTACACTGCAACGACTTGGCACATGACAGTATATGTGTCGCCTAGTCTTCTCTCAGTTCTTCTGTGTCCTATTGGTGCAGCTTAAAGGGATTCTACCATTAAAGCAACTTTTTTTCTAATTACCACGTCGGAATAGCCTTAAGAAAGGCTATTCGTCTCCTACCTTTAGATGTGGTCTCTGTCGCGCCGTTCCTTAGAAATACCAGTACTTACCGGTATGCTAATGAGGTCTCGGCAGCAATGGGGGCGTCCTTCTTCTTCATCCGCCTGCCTCCCTCACTAAGGTCTGTACAGCCCTCCGACACCTGGATGAGTTCACTCCCGCGTCGGAGGGCTGTACGGACCTTACTGAGCATGCACAGTCGGCTCTAACAGGGTCTCTGGTGTCAGAGGCGACTGCGCAGGCGTCAGACATGATGAAGAAAGAAGACGACAGACAAGGGGAGGAGGCAGATGAAGAAGAAGGACGCCCCCATTGCTGCCGAGACCTCATTAGCATACCGGTAAG
Source organism: Leptodactylus fuscus (assembly GCF_031893055.1). NCBI lineage: Eukaryota > Metazoa > Chordata > Amphibia > Anura > Leptodactylidae > Leptodactylus > Leptodactylus fuscus. The sequence goes on along the minus strand of NC_134266.1, from coordinate 38,906,140 downwards.
TACCGGTATTTCTAAGGAACAGCGCGACGGAGACCACATTTAAAGGTAGGAGACGAATAGCCTTTCTTAAGGCTATTCCGACGTGGTAATTAGAAAAAACGTTGCTTTAATGGTAGAATCCCTTTAAAGTAGGGGACAGGGGATCTGGGAGAAGAATAGAAGACATACGCCCTGCCAAGCACTGTGTAAACACTGTTTTAGGAAGAAGGTAATTATATCAATACAGCAGGAACCAATGCTGCACCCCCTACAGCTACCACACTAAAAAAGCTGGCCACACTGGTACCTGCATTGGGTGTCCATAGTTTTGGTCCATCAAAAAACTAGAACAACAGACACAGACCACAAAACAGCAGGCACATATGAAACTCGATGGACCTGTATGACTATAGGGGTCCATTGGGTAACCGTTGTTTTTAGCTGAAAAGGCTGTACAAAACAGTTGAACATGCAGGACTTTTTCTTCCAACAATTTTAGGCAGACACCTTGAATTTAGCTTTACAGTGTTTACATTTAATATATTGTATTCTAGGGAACTATACCGTATTCCAAATTATTACACTATAGATGATTGCACAATATTTTTATCTGATTTTCCTAAATGATTAATGCAAATGACAGCCAGCATAAATCAAACTTATTTGGACAAACCTCTCAATGATACATATATTTTTTTTCACACATTATAAAATAGAATTGTTCCAAATTATTATGCAGAAATGCGTTTCTAAACATTTTAAAGGTTGTAAATAGAGATGAGTGAACAGTAAAATATTCGATATTCGTTTCGAATAGCCGCTCAATATTCGACTATTCGATCAAATATCGAACACCATTATAGTCTATGGGGAAAAATGCTTCGTTTCAGGGGATCCCGCTATTCGACTCAGGAGGGTCACCAAGTCCACTATGACAGCTCAGCAAATGATGCCAACACCTCTGCAATGCAACTGGGACAGCAGGGGAAGCATGTCTGGGGCATCTAACAAGCCCAAGTCACTGTTTTACCCCACCATCACAGTCTATCAACTACACACTTTCTACACTCAAAAAAACCTCTATCAAAGTGGGAAAATACCTGGAAACCTTCTTTCTTCCCCAATTGGATGGACAGAAACCCAAATTCAAGCTAAAGAAACATTAACAAGCATCCCTTTAAATCACGTTGCCCATGACAACCACAGATGGCATAGGCAATGGGAAATCCAACAGTACCCACCCTGAACTGTCATTGTGGATGTGTGTGTATGTGTGTGATGTGGTAAGACCTTCCAAAATTCACTTTTATGGCCTTTAACGTGAACCTTTCAAAATTAAGTTACAGGCCCTTAAGCTGAGCTACCAGCAGAGATTGAGGCCCTTAGAGTGAGTAGAGCCTTTAAAAAGCAGTGTTTTTGGCCCTTGCAGTGAATAGAGCCTTGCAACGGCAGTGTTTTTGGCCCTTGGGGGCCTCACTGATGAAGCCTTAGGGCGAAACGGTGTTGGGGTGAGCATGTGGCAAGGTAAGAATGGTGTTCCTATATTTATTCTTGGGGTGTATTCTTTTCCTTATGGGGTAATGGGTAGACTATATTGTTATGTGCTATGTTCTATACTGAGCTTTCTCCTATGCTATTTAGTCCTCCCCTATATCCTGACTATTATGTTGTGATTGGTCACCATTCCTCCTTGCCACCATCATGGTATAGTTTGTTCCCCGTATTATATGTTGTGTTGTTATTGTGGTGTATTAATAAAATGAAATTCTTTTTTTTATTTCTCTTAGTGGTCGTGGTATTTTTGTTTCTGCCACGCTTTCCTCTTCTTTTTCACTTTCTCCATTTTGTTTATAAATAACAAATATCAAAGGAATTCTTTACATGTGTTTCTATGAGTGTGTTTATCCGTTGTATATGTATTTATATATTGTATATGTGTAGTGTTCCACAAGGACACACCGTGTGATAAAATATTGTATTTGCTTAGACTTATGTATTTCCTCCTGTATGCCAATGTTTTAATGTACTTTTGTGCTTTACTGAGATTTTGTCTTTAAGGGTAAACATGGGAGGATTTAGCTAGAAATTTTGCACACCCTTGTCCAGCTTTAGCAGTTAGCTGGTAGTCATTTGGAATCCAGAGATGTTTTAGAGCAGTGACCTTTTAGAGACCGAGTGCCCAAACTGCAACCCAAAACCCAATAATGTATCACAAAGTGCCAACATGGCAATTTAACCGTAATACTGTGCGGATCCACCATTGTGGACAGTAATGTATCCACAAAATGCAGTTGTGTAAATGGGGCTTTACAGAGCTTTCAACAATACAAACAAGTTTGTACTGAAAGATAAAGGTCTCTACATTTGGTACTTTTGAACAATTAATGTTCACTATTTACAGGATCTGTTTTATAGTAATCGTGTAATATTATCATAGTCTGTACTAATATCCCATGTCTCCTATATACTGTGTGATGTAGATAGTGAAGGGGCCAACACACAGTACAATCTGCCCGACAGTCACTCCCACAAAGTACAATCTGCTCCATAGAGATCCCCAAACAGTACAATCTGCTCCACAGTGGCCCCCACACAATACAATCTGTTCCACAGTGGCCCCCACACAGTACAATCTGTTCCACAGTGGCCCCCACACAGTATAATCTGCTCCACAGTTGGTTGCCCTCAGAGAGGGCTCTGAGTGCCACCTCTGGCACGCATGCCATAAGTTCGCCACCACGGTTTTAGAGCATCTCTGTCCTTCACCACTGGACCCCAAAAAATCTTAGAAGCACCCATGATACTAAAGAGAAGATCCTCCTGCCTAATCAGTAAGGAAATCCACAGTAGGGTGTATCCAGGGGCATAAGTTGAGGAGGTGCAAAGGGTTCCTTCGCCCTGGGGCCCAGGAGAATTAGGGTGTCTATAAGCATTGGTATCAGTATTGAGATTGCAGCTTCCATCTGGCCCATAAGCCAAGGAGACTCACAGATTACCTCAAACACACTAAGGTTGCTTAAACTCCTTAGCACACGTAACCATCACTATCAAAAATTTTCTGTATGATGAGGTAGGGGACTCTGGACAAAAGATTGCACCAGGACCCACAAGACTTTAGTTACACCACTAGGTGTACCCTGGGGGAAGCTTCTACCATATAGCACCCAGGTGCATCCACCTTATTGCTGTGCAGAGTCACTGTAACCAGAGAGAGAGGTCAACTGGCATCTTTAACATCCCCAGTTCACAATCCCCAACACAGCCCTGAAACATTATATATGTATGTCTGTATATGTGCATATGCTGTATATGTGTGTGTTCAATATTCTGTTTAGAGTGTCTACCCATCCCTGAATAGGTTAGTGACTTCAAATTTTGGAGGTCCATATAGCACGATCTTTGCACTTCCAGTTATATTTTACAGTTCCTTTGATATACAATACTGTGCAAATGTTTCAAGGAAGATGAGAGAAAATGCTGCAAAAGTAAGATTACTTTCAAAAATAGAAGTTTTAATAGTTTATTTTTCTCAATTAACAAAATTAAATAAATGAACGAGATCGAAAATTAAATTAATAGTAACCACCATCCTTTGGGAAAAAAATAGTGAAAATGATGATATGGTCCCCACAGAGCCCTGATCTCAACATCTTCGAGTCTGTCTGGGATTACATCAAGAGACCGAAGGATCTAAGCAATCTGCATCCACGGAAGTTCTCCAAGAGTTTGGAAGAAAACGCCCCAAGTTCTTACAAAAATTGTCTGCAAATGTATCGAGAATTGTTGTTTTGAAGGTGATGGGCGATCACATCAAATATTGATTTGCTCATTGTCTTAATGTTAATTGACAAAATTAAGATAACCCTTTTATTTTTGAAAGCATTGTTACGTTACGTTATTTTTAACACGTTTGCCTAAAACTTTTGCACGTAGTCATAGAAATAATAAAAAAGCAAATGCAAAATGTAAGTTAAATATATAATATATAACTATAATAGAAGTCTGATCAGACTAATGTATAATCTTCTTTTTATAGGATACATTCCACTTAGAAGTTGAATGCCTTCTTGCTTTCCGAATCTTTGTATGAATGATTGTTTGGCAGTCTTTATTTTCAGACAAGTACTTTATAGATTGGTTGAGTCATAGACAGAGAAATATGTCATGCCACAGTACCTAAAAAGACGGCATTTTCAGATTTTGCCCTGTTTCACCCCTTTAGCTATTGTCTTTGCGATGTATTTGGAGCTCTGATTGTCTGCTAAGGAATGGTTTGGTAATACGTTATTGTTTTGAGCCGCAGTACAATGTCATGTTAACTCTTGACAATAATTTCAGACTTCATGGTTCATATTAAAATTTCAATTCTTATGTTTAATGGCCCTTAAAATGGCATTTAAGGCTGACAAATGTTACATAATTTTGGTCAAATGCAGCGTAACACAAGGCGATGTATATTAACCCTTTAGAATCAAGTCAGATTTTTCAATTCTGAGTAAACTTTTTGTGTATTTTTTATGAGATAGGCCAATCGCGTATAGAATACAGTGATATATCTCCAAAACAATAGAAGACCACCCTGTTATCCTGACCCCAATTTTATGTGATTATACCATTATAAAATACATACTGGCCAGCTTCTTTGAGAGGACCAGTGTCCTAGAAGACCAAACTTTTCTGTGTAATTTTGAATGGTCTCAAAGATTAAAGATTAGCTAAGCTTTCAAAATTTGTTCAAATTCAGATTCAGTCGATTTTGACAAAAATTTCAATCTGAACCAAAAACCATATGTAGTATACTCTGAGAACACCTAGAACTCTACACATCCTTGGCAATGTCAAAAGTTATGGCTATGGATAAATGGATAGTCGCACATTGTTTTTGGATCTAGCAGTGTGGAGGTGACAGTGATGAGGAGGTTCAAGATAGTGGCTACTCACTCTTTCCTGTGTCATGGTAGCTTTACAATGTTGAGCTGCATACATTTGACTAAAGGAGAAGGCTTCTCCTGCTGTGGTCCTCCTGACTAATGGTGTTTGAGGTGCCCTTGATGTAGGATGTCAATGAGAGTCAAGAACCACTGGTGGTTGTTGAACAGATGTTAAGTTAGTAGGACCTTCCAATTATAAGTAACATGAAGGCACAGTTCCCTTTAAGAAAGCACTATCTATATTTTGAGCACTCTACAAGCACGGATCTAGAATGCTGTCTGCTCAATACTCTATAGACTTAGACATAGAAGTGGCATCTGTTCTTCACTCCCTCTTCTAGTCCTCTGTTCCTTTCCACCATGGTGACAATGGGGCATCCCTTGGAGTTGGTCCTCTGTTTCAGCCAGTACTGGAAAATTATAGGACTTGTTTTAGTCATGGTTTCCTAAGTGTTATTCTCAAGGTTTATTTCTGCAAGTAATGGGGCCTAACTGCCACTAACTGGACTAACTACCACTAACTAGAGAGCAAAGTGTGCTCTCTGAAACACAATGGCACAACACTTCTACTAATTACCAATTACATTACTGGGGGGGGTGCTAAATTACCCCTAACTCCTCCCACCTTCTACAAACCACAGACCTAATGCCACTCCCATTTACACAGCATCTTATAAATGGAGGAGCCACCATAACGCAATATAGTGTAATAAACACCATTTGGGGGACAAGATGTCAGTTTACACACATTGTGCAAAAAGTTACCCCCCTTTTTAGAGACTTCTATTAGCAAGCAACACAATTGCTGTTTGCTAACTAAAGTAGCAGTGGCTTTCTTCTTTTTGTTTGCAATCTTTTTATTATATTATCCCTTTTACTGTACCACTTTTTGAAATAAACTCATTTGGAATTAATGTACATAAACTTCACTTAGTTCTAGCATTTTGCAATAAAAAAGTAGCCAAATGACACCAGATATGTTCAGAATGCCACCTGAAGTGACTAAATTGTGTGCTCTTGGTCTTCAACACTGTTACGCTTAGCAGGGTTTATTATAAAAAAAACTAAATAAACAAAACCTGGGCTCTGATCCGCACGAACACCCTGGTGTGAACATGGTTTGGCAGTTAGCGTCACTGCCAGCCCACTACAACACCGGGTGTGCTCAGTTAAATCACTGAGGAGGCCTGTGCAGCTCAGAGCAGCCGCTGCAACAAAACAAAACTGTCTAGAATGTGAAGGGGCCGTGTGAAGGGGCCCTAATAGTGTGATTCTAACTGAGGGGAATTAACTAGCTATGGCCAACTAGAGAACCACACAGGAACCCAAGCGCATGCACACGCACACACACACACTCTGCACTGAGTACTTTAATAAAATTTGAGTGTTTTCTGGTGGGGTTTGGAGCCGGTGTTCTGTGGCTCTCTGGTGGTTTTCTTACCACTAAGCTATTAATTTGGGTGTTGAGTGTTTGCCTTCAGTGTACACTTGAGGTTTCTTTGATGCGAGCCTCAGGTGTTTGTCATACTCATAATCCTAGCAGATTGTTCCGGGCCTGTATATGGCAGAGGGCTGGCTTCAGTCTTCACCGGTTTTCGTTGTGACCAACCTTAATTCGTGGCTCAGTTAGATGGAGTTATTCATGGAAGTAACACAGTTGTAGGAGCTGATTTGGAAGTGGTGTGAGTGTTGCCTTGAGTGAGAGTCTAGTTTTTCCCTCTACGCTTCTACTCAACCCCTGTCCTACATTTTCGGGTCGCCTGACACTGTCTTGGGATTAGTGAGGTTTTGTTTTGGGTTCCAGGTTTATTTTGCCCTGTCCTGTGTTTTCCCTTCTCCTCACTATTCCACTGTTGCTCTCCTTATACTCCTACTGTGTGTTTATGTTGCTCTGCGTGTTTGTTTTCCAGCACGTCCCGCCCTAGTTGTTTCATTTTTTAGCTGCACCTGTTCTTCGCTAGGGGTGACCACCTATAGTATCCCTAGTCCCTAGCCTCTTTTAGCTCTCTCTCTACCTATCGGTTAGGTCTTTGTGTTTAGAGAGCCAGAAGTTGTCGGGGCCAAGCTTAGCCTGGGGACAGCCGACCAACACCCTTAGGCAGGGCCTAGTCAGCTGTTGTAGCGCCAGGGAGAGTTTCCTTCCCCATTTCCTTAGAGGTGTACGCTGCATTCTACTGTATATTCTGCTGCTTGGGCATAAACACAATTGTGACACGTGCTCAGTTTTTATTCCTTGCTTAGGGTTTCTGTTGATCTGTCTGAACACTGTCCTATTCCCTCACCTCTTTAATTGATTTTCCCGCACACACATCTCCTCCACCTTGGTTTCCCTCTGCTTTTTCCTTTTAGCCTTACCTGTGTGAATGACAGCCTATCTTCCTGTCAGGTCTGGGGTGGGTTCTTCCTTCCTATTTATTGTTTTCTCACATTCACATTGGTGCTTGCTATTGCCTTGTGCTTGCTGGCTATTTACTCTTGCTGTTTGGTTACTTGTATTCTTATTCCTGACCTCTGGCTTTACCTTTAACTATTCTCTTGGATTCCAATTCTGTACTGTGTTGCTCAACTGTTACCGACCCTTTGGCTAGCTGACCTCCCTCCCTTTTGTTGTTGTTTGTCTTGTCTGTGTCCTGTGTTATCACCTATATCTAGGTAGGGTTTTGCCGCCCAGTTGTCATCTGTCTCCTAGGACAGTTCAGGCATGTAGGCAGGGACAACCGGGGGTTTGTGCCCTCCCCCCAGGGTTCACCAGCAGCTACTGGGGAATTGCTCCTCTAGCAATTCCCTTACAATCTATGTGTACTGTATGTAATGCAGTGTTACTGCCCACTTCAATAATATACTCTAAATTGCATTGACACTAACATGGATTATATTTTTGAAATGGCTAAAAAATGTTCGGAGTGACAGCGCCTATCATATGATCTATGTGAATGTGCTTTGCAGACCTGGTGGCATTCCCCTTTATGAAAATGTTTATTAAACATAATTTTAATCCCCTTAATAATATGTCTTTATCAGATGTTCAGCATTGATTTTGCTCCTTGTGAAGGAGTAACCTCTTGTAATATCCCACCTCCATGCTGCTCCCATCCATAATATGGCAGATTGTTGGGATAACCTAAATTCACAAAAGAGGTTGTCTTCATGAGGGTTCCCCTTTAAGCTTACTTCTTTCCAGTTTAATAGAAATTTTGTAAAATTTTGTAAAATGAAATGATGCCCTTTGATATCGCCTGTAAGGCTGCATTTGGACGTTGGTGTTTTCCTGAAAGATGTAAGATTACTCAGAGAGGCTTTAATGTATGATATAATGATTTCCCATCCTAAATTAAACATGCTTGAGTTTGGAAACTTTGTAACTAATAAATATTTCAGTTGATCCGACTTGATACTATCCCCCTATATGCAAAGAATAAGAAATAACTGAGACACTTGACTTCCTCTAAACGTTTTTTTCCCTTTGCATGTACGCTTAATGACTTCATTTCAGGGGGTTTTGTGTTTAAGATAAAGAATAGATTTTATTCTCTCATGAAAACTATTTGTGGAAGTGAGATTTGGTCATGCAATGTATTATTTAACTGGAATATGTGTAAAGCATTCAGATCATTTTTACATATAATTCAGTTTAATAATAGATGAGAGTTTCTCCAATGTTGAAGAAATGACTTGCTGTACTTTAATTAACTGATACTGTTCTTTTATCTCTGTAGTCCCCAGCCTTCTATTATAACATTTTCAGCACCTTTTTTATGGGAAAGTTTTAAAATGGGTCATTAAGGAATAAAATATTATTATATCTGTTAAGACATTAAGACATGTTATAATAACACTAAAACTGAGATGTTACCATCCTGACACCAACCTGCAGTTCTGTGTTTTGCTTGAAGATTTAACTTTATTTTCCATGTACAATATTAGTAAAACCTATAGACAATAGAATATTGCAAAGCTACAGGTCCGTATGGAGTGCGGAGTCATATGCATAGAGTCACTGCCATTTAAAAGGACGCTAGTCTTTAGCGCTATTACTTAAAGGGTCTTCCTATGAATACACCATTATATATAAATTAGTTGACAATTAATAATTATTTTTTTTTGCAAATAGAACTAATTACAAAAATTTGCAGCATTAAAGATTTTTTGGTTGCCAATGGAAATGAAAATGGATGAAGGAATTCCTATGGTCTGGGAGTTGGTAGCAACCCCATGACTTTCTTATTGTAGACAGGTCATCAAGCAGGGACACTCCATGTATGAGAGGATAACCTGGCCACAATTAGGAAATTATGGATTGGTTTCTAAAAAGTCTCTGACCAAAGAAAGTTCCTGCACGAACCAATTCACCCATTTCTAGCAGGAACAATACGTAGTTGGCATGGCCCCCTGAGTCAATGTTTTAGAGTCTAGGAACGTAGCAAGGCCCAGTGCTTTCTACTACTAAAATCACCTGATCAGCACAGATTGGACACAAATTCAAGACCAGATCCATCTGCCTCCTCCTGTCCCTCTACACTGGACTATTTCCCACCCCCAAAGGGGTCTTTTTTCTGCACTCAATTTTTTATTGCTTCTAAAATGGCAGGCATACTAATATACCCCCCAAATTTCTTGAAATTATGTAAAATGTCACCCGCCAACACAATTTTGATGTGGCATGTGCTCCCATACAGGGATAACCAGCAGAATAATGTACTGAGAAAGAAAAAATGCACAGCGCTAATAATGTGATACTGTAATGAAAATGAATATCAAGAGAATACAAATGAAGGTTCACCTGTGGTTGTGATAATAGCTCACAACCACTATGTAGACATAAAAGTAGGGGGCCCCCAATTGATGGTGAGACCCCCTCTGATGCGACGGACTCTAAAAGCAGCAGCCAACCCTCTGTAACACCAGACCTCTGGTGATGGCATCTAGAACATCCAAGGGTGAACAAAGAAAATGGCAGGAGGCATGCTGGTCCAAGTCGATCCCCTTATTTAGCATACAAGGCATTTCAGGTTTACCACCCTTTTTCAAGTGTGTACATACTGCACATAAAACCAATATATATATATATATACAGTCCTATGAAAAAGTTTGGGCACCCCTATTAATCTTAATCATTTTTTGTTCTAAATATTTTGGTGTTTGCAACAGCCATTTCAGTTTGATATATCTAATAACTGATGGACACAGTAATATTTCAGGATTGAAATGAGGTTTATTGTACTAACAGAAAATGTGCAATATGCATTAAACCAAAATTTGACCGGTGTAAAAGTATGGGCACCCTTATCATTTTATTGATTTGAATTCCCCTAACTACTTTTTACTGACTTACTGAAGCACAAAATTGGTTTTGTAACCTCAGTGAGCTTTGAACTTCATAGCCAGATGTATCCAATCATAAGAAAAGGTATTTAAGGTGGCCAATTGCAAGTTGATCTCCTATTTGAATCTCCTCTGAAGAGTGGCATCATGGGCTACTCAAAACAACTCTCAAATGATCTGAAAACAAAGATTGTTCAACATAGTTGTTCAGGGGAAGGATACAAAAAGTTGTCTCAGAGATTTAACCTGTCAGTTTCCACTGTGAGGAACATAGTAAGGAAATGGAAGACCACAGGGACAGTTCTTGTTAAGCCCAGAAGTGGCAGGCCAATAAAAATATCAGAAAGGCAGAGAAGAAGAATGGTGAGAACAGTCAAGGACAATCCACAGACCACCTCCAAAGAGCTGCAGCATCATCTTGCTGCAGATGGTGTCACTGTGCATCGGTCAACTATACAGCGCACTTTGCACAAATAGAAGCTGTATGGGAGAGTGATGAGAAAGAAGCCGTTTCTGCACGTACGCCACAAATAGAGTTGCCTGAGGTATGAAAAAGCACATTTGGACAAGGCAGCTTCATTTTGGAAACAAAAATTGAGTTGTTTGGTTATAAAAAAAAAAGGCGTTATGCATGGCGTCCAAAAAGAAACAGCATTCCAAGAAAAACACATGCTACCCACTGTAAAATTTGGTGGAGGTTCCATCATGCTTTGGGGCTGTGTGGCCAATGCCGGCATCTGGAATCTTGTTAAAGTTGAGAGTCGCATGGATTTCACTCAGTATCAGCAGATTCTTGAGAATAATGTTCAAGCATCAGTGACGAAGTTGAAGTTACGCCGGGGATGGATATTTCAGCAAGACAATGATCCAAAACACCGCTCCAAATCCTCAGGCATTCATGCAGAGGAACAATTACAATGTTCTGGAATGGCCATCCCAGTCCCCAGACCTGAATATCATTGAACATCTTTGGGATGATTTGAAGCGGGCTGTCCATGCTCGGCGACCATCTAACTTAACTGAACTTGAATTGTTTGTAAAAATACCTTTATCCAGGATCCAGGAACTGATTAAAAGCTACAGGAAGCGACTAGAGGCTGTTATCTTTGCAAAAGGAGGATCTACTAAATATTAATGTCACTTTTCTGTTGAGGTGCCCATACTTTTGCACCGGTCAAATTTTGGTTTAATGCATATTGCACATTTTCTGTTAGTACAATAAACCTCATTTGAATCCTGAAATATTACTGTGTTCATCAGTTATTAGATATATCAAACTGAAATGGCTGCTGCAAACACCAAAATATTTAGAACTAAAAATGATTAAGATTAATAGGGGTGCCCAAACTTTTTCATAGGACTGTATATATCCTACTAATATTATAAGTGTGAAAGTTTATGTGTTTGGATGTTTGGATGTTTGTGAGTTTGGATGTTTGTTCCTCAATCACGCTAAAACGCCTGGACGGATTTGCGTGCAATTTTCCACAAACATAGTTTTCCCTTAGGATTGAGTCACAGGCTACTTTTGGTGCCACTAAACAACATGGCTTCCTAGCAGGAGACTCACAAAAGCAGGACTCCTAGCCCCAGCTGTAGACTCACACACACTGCCTGGCATTTCCTGCCTCAACCTGCCTGCACACTCCTTACTGTCTCCTCAGGAGTAGCCCTCACTCTACTCACTCACATAACACATCACATTGTCTGTATCACTACATACACAACACATCACATTGTCTGTATCACTACATACACACACACACACACACACACACTGCCTGGCATTTCCTGCCTCAACCTGCCTGCACACTCCTTACTGTCACCTCAGGAGTAGCCCTCACTCTACTCACTCACATTTTACATATAGCTTTCCACTATATAACACATCACATTGTCTGTATTACTACATACACAATATAACACATCACATTGTCTGACACAATTGTCTGACACAATACAACACATCACATTGTCTGTATCACGACATACACAATACAACACCACATTGTCTGACACAATACAACACATCACATTGTCTGTATCACGACATACACAATACAACACATCACATTGTCTGACACAATACAACACATCACACTGTCTGCCACAATACAACACATCACATTGTCTGTATCACGACATACACAATACAACACATCACATTGTCTGTATCACGAAATACACAATACAACACATCACATTGTCTGTATCACGACATACACAATACAACACATCACATTGTCTGTATCACGATATACACAATACAACGCATCACATTGTCTGTATCACTAGATACACAATATAACACATCACATCAGCTAGCCCACCAAACTTTTTAAAGCACTTTTACAGTTTCACACGTCTGTGTCCACCCAATTCTCAAATCACCGCAGACAAAGTCGCGGGTAAAAGCTAGTATATATATATATATATATATATATATATATATATATATATATATATATATATATTCATATATTCACATTGTGTGTATATATATATATATATATATATATATATATATATATATATATACACAATGTGAATCATTGAAAAAAAAATGTATAAAAATGGTGGTAGCTCTGCCACTTAAAGGCCATGGGGTCTACAGGAAAGGTCAAAGGTGATAGGGACACTGGTTAAAATCAATAAGAAAAAACATAACACAGTATGGTGGAAAAGGGAAATCAGACACATGAGGGATTAAAGCATAAGGTGAAATGGAGCATGTATAAGAGGGCGTCGTGCGTGTGCCAATGAGTTCATGTGGATGCTGACAGTTGTGTTCCTCATTGCGCATGCTCCAGAATAGCCGCGCGGCAGCAAAATAATTGCGGCCATCTTGCATTCTCCTGTGCATGGGCGGGTCAGATGAAGATATGGGAGGGATTTCTAAGGTATAGGGAGGTCCATAGGAGTGGAGGGGAGAGAGGTTGGCACCTCTCGCATACCGCTCGTAGTTTACTCAAGCGCTGGTGGAATAGTAGAATAAGCAGAATAAGGCAGGTTCTGCTTTCCAAGAGTTCTTCTCAGGGTCAGAATTCTTTTACAATCCTTTCACAATTTCAAAAGATATTGTAGCATTTTCAGCTGGCCGGCCAGTCATGCTGATAGTGTGCCCTGATTTTTTTTTCTTGAAATCCTGTAAATTGTCACTCAGCCGACACGATATTGATGTGACATTTGCTCCTATACAGGGATAACTGGCAAAATAATTCAGGTTCTTTTCTGTCTGACAAGGAGTGTTCTTTTGGTCATAGAATCCGAAAATCGAAAAATGCCTGCGGCGGGAAGGGGTCAAACCAAGGCTTTCTTTGCACTGTGAGTTGGGCATATGGGCCCTAAAAGCGACATTGAGAAGTCAGGGCATAGCATTAAGTATACCAGTCAGTCTGACTCTAAGCCTAGATGTTATCTCAGCCATGCAATGCATCTACACTAATAAACTTGACAGTTTGTTCAATAAACTACCCTTTATCCTACTAATATTATAAATGTGAAAGTTTGTTGTGCAGGGGGGGGGGGTGCCGTGGGAAGGGGGGTCGTGGGGGTGGAATGTGTGCAGGGGTTGCAGGAGGAGGGTCTGGGAGGGGGGCCGCGGTAAAAGGTTCGGGGGCAGCCACAAAAGTAGGGGCTGGGGGCCGTGGTTGCCGCAGGATGGGGGGCCTGCAGAAAAGGAAGGCGGGGTGAGGCTGGGGCTCCGCGGGAAAGGGTTGAGCCATGGGAGTGGGGAACGCAGGGCGGATCAGAACCAGCAGCAATTGCCTAAATGGATGCAGCTCAACGCCAACACCAACCCGCAGACAAAGTCGCGGGCACATGCTAGTAAGTACTGCATATAAAGGCTGTTTCAGTTCTATCACACTAAATATCTAGGCAATACATTGTCTTACATCAGTCATGCTGGGTGTGGTGGGCTGGTTATTGTAGTTTATGATGTTTCGTTTACTATGGACGTTGATATAGCCAATGAATATTGCTTCTTAGGGTACTTTCAACTCAATGAAGACGGTCAGAAAACATAGAATATAAGTAAAAAGAATACTCTTTACTTAAATAATGTGGTCTACTGCATATAAAAGGTATTCCTCCAAAAAAGGTGGTCTTTTGTAGGTTACACTAAATATGAATGCAAGTTTCCATGGGTTTAAGGAGTATAGCTATGTAAGGTCCATGCCTACAAAACACATGATAGTAGGTTTGGGGAAGGTAGTTCGGTAGAAGCAGTGATGCAGACCCAACCAGTCAGAGACAGGGACACAAATCTTGCAGCAAAGGGGTTTATTAAAAAAAACAAAAAACAGCAAAATAAATAAACCTTTATGTCAGGCTCAAAAATGAGCAAAATAAAATACAGCCTCAACTTCAGGCAAAATAACATCAAACAAAATCCTGCTCGTTTGAGCGCTAACTAAATAGAAAATACTAACTGAACATGTGGCTTACTAGAAGCCAAGCAACCAAAAAAACATTGTACCGTATCACAAGGCTCTCAGTGTCAGGACAGACTCAGTCACTTCCTCTCCTCCCAGGATCTGCCCTGAAGTTCAGGCTCTGCAGCCTTTTATGGACAAGTAACGAGTCTTAGGACCCACACCTGGGCTGAAACCTATTCCAGACCCACACTGGACCACATATAAGTCAGGAATCTGGCGCTGATATAGCGGGACTCCAGCACTTTGTCTGTCACCTTCTCACAAAGGGTGACACGTTAACATGTAGCTAAATCTCATAAATGAGACATGGAATTCCAAAAATAATATACCAATTTTATGTACAAACAATACCCTGAAAAATGCAGTGCTTGTGTAGGATTCCTTGTGTGTCAGGGCAGCGAGTACTGTATATATTCTGCAGTCATGAATAGTTTCCATTGCCTGGTTGTGCTATTTGGCGGTTGAGGTCAGAGAGCACAAAGAGAATGTCACAAGAGCCAGCAGTCTATGAATGCACACCATCTGCATGATGATCAGCTTTCCCTGTAGGGAACCTCCTGGCAGAGATCTAACTATGCACATGTTAGGTTGAACAGACCATTTTGAATCAGTAAATCTGCTTGAGGATTTGACACCAGCATCTTTGGCATTACTATGAAGTCAAAATAAAGACTTAAAGTACGAACCCACTGCAAGGCTTT
This sequence comes from Leptodactylus fuscus, assembly GCF_031893055.1. Taxonomy (NCBI): domain Eukaryota; kingdom Metazoa; phylum Chordata; class Amphibia; order Anura; family Leptodactylidae; genus Leptodactylus; species Leptodactylus fuscus. The sequence continues at coordinate 38,890,768 of NC_134266.1, read as the reverse complement.
GTGCAACAAAGCCACTTGGGATTTGCTGATCACAGCTGCACAAAACAAGACCTATGGGCATAGTAATAGGTACATATAGTAGTTTGCATCACTCCATGACAACAGACTTACTTAGGGTATAGGAGTCAGATCTATTTTGACATCTAGATTTTTTCGAGCATCATTTTCATGCTATAACAAGACGCTTTTTCATTAACCCCATTGATACCAAAGAATACAACATGTGCTCCGCGCTCTAAGCAATGTATTAATTATCCCTGGCAGGTGTATAGATAGCTACAGGATTTAGAGGGGAGATGCAGAAGAGTTCAGACAAGGCCACTGCAGGCGTATGGTGAAGGTTGATAGAAGGCTGACCTGTGATTTGTAAGATCTACAAAGTAATTTAATATTTGCTCTAGATCCAGTGTTCAGCTGACTGCCAGCCTTCCCTGAACAACACTAGTATTGCTACTGTCATTTACTCCTTGGTTAATTTTAGTGTACAATTAGGAAATGGGAGGGGGGGGGGGGACTTCTAAATGTTACCCAAATACAGTCCATATATGTTTTTCTTGTATTTAATGGCTAACAATATATTTCTGCAGGGTGGGTATAATGAAGCTATATCTTTGACAATGAATGGACAGTACATAAAAGTTTATTGTAATTGAGATAACAAGGGAAAAGGGGCCAGGGGTGAGATGCCGCTCTCTTAGTCAGTGTAGAGAGAAGCTACTCTCTACTTCCATGAATCATGTGTCCAAACTAATTGATATCAATCAAACCAGAGACCTATCTGTAGACAGCGCTGTTTTGGTGTTCTTGCTCCCCAACAGTGGAGACCAAAGTACTGGATGGCTGAATGAGAAAGTATTAAACTTTCTTCAATGTGAAACAGTATGTTAGGACGGGCCGGGGTCTCTGCTGTGCTGTGCGGAGGCGCCCGACTTGATCCCTGTCCAGCGCCGGATTTACTGCTGGTTCCAGCGCTGGGTTAGGCTGGAGCCCTCCGCTTGAGTGTGCGGAGGTTCCGGTTTCTCCCTCGCGCCTGGACCAGCACTTCCAGGTTCAGGGGGGTCAGCGGCGAACCAGAGGCTATTTAGGCCTCATTCTGGCTCTGGCCCGCTGCTGATTATTCATTCACTCACTCACTCACGGTATCAGCTCCTTCATGTCAGAAGCCTTTTCTGCCCCCTTCCTGCTCCCTGTCACCTGTCTCCTGCCTCCTGTCCCTGCTCTTGTAATCCCTGGATTGTTTGACCTGGCTAGCCTTACAGACCTCTCCTCCATGATCCTGATTTGGTACCTTCCTGACCTCCTGTGTATGACCCGGCTTCCCTGACTAAGCTCCTGCCTCTGCCTTCTGCAACCACGTGACTACAGTTATCGACTCAGCTTATTTGACCAACGTATCTGCTTCTTGGGTATCTGCGTGACTCCCCTGGATTACCCTCCTGCTCATCTCCACTCCAGTCCATCCTACTCTCTTGGACTTCACTCTCAGGTTAGTGTCTGGGTTCCTCTGGGTCCTCTTATTTGGGGTTCGTTGGGTGTGCGTCGCTCTCTAGGCAGTTGCGGATCTGGGCCTCGGACTTTTACCAAGTCCAACTCCACCATCAGGAGCTCAGGAGAAGAGCTCTGGGGCCTGGTTCTGATTCGGGTAGGAGAGCGTAGAACACCCAGGACTGTTTTTGCCTCAGCACCTGGGCATGCTGGTTGCCTGGAGCTTACTGAGTTATTTTGTGCATCAGGTCCCTAACACAGTATGGATGATGTATAATGGTTATGCCATGTAATGGTGCACTATTAGGTTGCATAACATTGCAGTGACAAAGAGACAATAAATGGAATGGGATAGCGTTATGGTTAAGCCCCAGGAAAGAAGATATTACAGACCATCTTTCCTCCTGTCACCATTGTGCTTCCCCTTGTACTTTCTAAGTTACACTGATCCTGATTCATCATCGTGTGAAATTATGCTACATCATCAATAATAATAATAAAAATTATTTATATAGCGCCAACATATTCCGCAGCGCTGTACAATTTGTAGGGTTCAAATACAGACAGAAAGATACATTACAAAGAAAGTCATTTCACACAATGGGACTGAGGGCCCTGCTCACAAGAGCTTACAATCTATGAGGTAGAGAGGGTGACACAAGAGGTAGCAGGGGCGGCATTGGAGGTAACATTGCTTATACAATGGTCAGACAATTTTGTAACAGAGGTGACTGTCATTACACAAACATAAAACGTTGAGCCGTCACCAGTTGTGACCTTTAACATGTGGATGGTGCTTGGACATATAAAGTTAGCCTGAAATGGCATCATATCTTGGGGTAATGTAGGAGCTGGAACAGAGGAGGGTTAAATTTGGGGGATTCTAATGACGGTACAGAAGGGTTTACATTAAGAATTGTGATAGGCCTGTCTGAAAAGATGTGTCTTTAATTTGCGCTTGAAGCTGTAGAAATTGGGAGTTAATCTGATTGTCCGGGGTAGAGCATTCCAGAGAAGTGGTGCAGCTCGGGAGAAGTCTTGTATACGAGCGTGGGAGGTTCTGATAATAGAGGATGTAAGTGTTAGATCATTGAGTGAATGGAGAACACGGGTTGGGCGGTAGACAGAGATGAGGGAGGAAATGTATGGAGGTGCGGCATTATGGAGAGCCTTGTGGATGAGGGGGATATGTTTATTGAAGAAACGATGATAAAAAATCCAGCACGCCCAATAATTGAAAAATAAAATATAACCTTTACTTCATAGTGGTTAAAAACAGAAAAAGCTCCTTAGAGCATGGATCCAGAATAAAACAACAGCCTGTTGTTTTATTCTGGATCCATGCTCTAAGGAGCTTTTTCTGTTTTTAACCACTATGAAGTAAAGGTTATATTTTATTTTTCAATTATTGGGCGTGCTGGATTTTTTATCATCGTTTCTTCAATTGGATTCCATTCTAATGGTCGGATGTTCAGTGCACCCCGCGCCATATGATACCATCTGAACAACGTTCAAGGTAGAGCGATTTCCATATTTTTGTACATACAGGGATATGTTTATATTTTATTCTATAATGAATAGGCAGCCAATGTAGCGACTGGCACAGACCAGAGGCATCGCTGTAGCGTCTAGCCTGATAGATGAGCCTGGCCGCTGCATTCAGAATAGATTGTAGAGGGGAGAGTTTAGTGAGGGGAAGACCGATTAGTAAGGAGTTACAGTAGTCAAGGCGAGAATGAATCAGAGAGACGGTAAGTGTCTTTAGTGTATCTCTGGTGAGGAAAGGGCGTATTCTGGAGATGTTTCCATCTCTGGTTAGCAGATGGAGCTCTTAAAACAATATTGGGGGACAGGAATATAACCTATGTGCTATGTACTAGATGTATTAAAAATGGCAAAATTATTCATTATAAAATAATTCAACGTGATTAAATATTTGCTTGTAGACAACCCCAGCTAAACCTTCCCTACTGCTTTCTGGTATGGAAATGGAATAGACAAAGGACAAAAGACTAAACCCTCTCCTGTTCAACAATTAGGGCTAAGGAAATTAACGTTCTGAAACTGAAGCTCCAATATAGAAATCATGGCGAATTTTCAGACAAGTGACAGGCCATAGAAAGTTGCTACATTTATGGTCGTATCCATTTCCAACAGACCATAAACGAAATTCAGAAATGGAGAATTTCTGTGCACTGTGAGCCTCCATGGTAAGACATCATTCTACTCCTCCAGAAATCCTCACCCCCTCCCAGAACATCCACATGTCCCTCTAATCTCACCCTAATTGTCCTGGCCTAGTTGTACAGAACACTTTGCTATGTGCCTAACAGGCTCGATTGCACACACCACCACACAGTGACATAAAGGATCTTGTGAGAGGGAATCTCAAAATAACATTGTTTTGAAAAGCCGTTCCTCTCATGACATACATATATGGATATGTCCATAGAATTATTTATTGTTCTTTTTATATACAATATGTATTGTTTTAGAGTTCCATTGAAATAATGTGCAGTTTGTGTATCCACATGAGAATTAGCATCATTTAACTTGTCCACATCAGGCCAATCCACCAGCAATCTCTGTCAAATACACTGTCTACCAATAGGTATTTGGAACCCTGTGGTAGAATAGAAAACAACATTTGTTCATATTCAATGGTTGGTAGACCCGAGCAGATGCTTCCTTACGGATGGTAGTGATCGACACAATATTCCCGGATGCCTGGTGATACTCCTGGTGTATGTGAACCATCAGTTGGGTGCAGTTCTTCCAAATATCTCTGGCCAGCACCTGTCAGTCTCTATCTCCCAGTTTCGGGGGTCTGCTGACTCGGGGCACGTTCTGACAATCACCGTTCACCTTCTACTTCGTAATCATGTAGGCCACTGTCGATTTTGGGTAATTCAGTTTATATGTCCCTTAAGGATTGACCGTTTCTGTGGTACCTCACAATTACCCCGTTCTCGAAATCAAATAACTCTGCACTTCGTGGCATCTTGCATGCAACTAATGCCATTGCTGCTTCCTATTTAACGGCGGAAGGTGTGACGTACATCGCAACTGCAGATACAGTATCTTCATTTGCATGGGTGTCAAAATACTTATTGGTAGACAGTGTACATTGTGTGTGAACTAACTCTAAGACAAGTAACTGTCAATGACTATCCCTGATTAAATTCAAGCTAGCTGCTTATGCCAAAGATATATAAGATAAGATAAGATAATTCTTTAAAAGTCCCACAGTGGGGAAATTTCAGTATGTTACAGCAGCATAGTAATACAGATGCAGGATAATACACAGTAATATATTACAGACGTAGGCACATATTGAAGTGGGTGCAGCGCCAATATGGTTTTATTCCCATTCACTTACATAAGTCCTTTTCAGAAGTTATCAAAACACAATGCAAAGAAAGATCTCCTCAGAGCCCATGCTGAGACCCTGTTTGCGGACTACACATCAAACCAAAGAATGACCAACCTCATTATGCACACCGATCATATAAGAGCCTGGCAGCATGCAATATGTGACTGCTACAAGAGTACAACAACAGAAGAGGCGGCTACAGGCAGAATAACAATCAGAATAAAAAACCCACAAGGGGCCGGTGAAGTGATTCTCACAACAACCATTTTTACTAGTGGGACTTTAATGATTCAAGGAAAAGAAGATGGGCTTCACCAATGTATAGAAAAATTCCCAAAAATCAAGGATCAGACACAACAAAAAAGGGGTACAGACACAGGACCATCCACTGACTCAGGTGAATTACCCGTGACATCCCCCAACCCAAAAATCTCATCATCTGCCAGCACACAAGCCAGCAAGCCCTCCCCCGACTCCTCACACCTCTCACTAGAGTCCCTCACAGAGATTGTATCCCGGCTGGAGAGAGATTTTACTATCTATAAACACAATTATAATAGAAACTGTAATGTCAACGAACTGTCCAGCACAAATGGTGACACAAAAGCCATTCACAAACTTATCCAGGAAAATACAAATCTGAGAGAAGAGATAGCAGCCTGCCAGCAAGAGAATATCAAGCTGTGGGATAAAATGACGCAATGCCTACAAGAAATCACAGATCTAAAGGAAGAGTTATCAGGCCTGAAACTACAGACACAAGAGATAAGATCTAAGAGGGAGGAAAACACAACAGACTCTGATCAAGGTATCAATAAGCCAGAAATGCCTCACACATCACAAGAAAGTCCAGAACTGCCCATCACCCCAGACATAGACATAGACATAGACATCACCCCAGACATAGAGCCAGAGAGAACCCAAACAACGAAAACAATAACAAAAACCTCAAACCCAGATATAGTCCTGATCATAGACTCCAATGGCAAGTACATTAATACAAGAAAGCTCTTCCCACGGCAAAGAGTCAAGAAAATCCACAGCCCAACCATTGAAAAAGCCAACACTGTCATTTGCAAGCCTTTCTTCACTACCCCGAAACACATTGTCATACACACAGGCACAGAGGATCTCTCTGACCAACACCAACAGATAGCGGGCCAACTGGTCCAACTAGCAGAGAAAGCAAAGCAACAGTTCCCAGACTGTAGTATCATCCTGTCATCTCTGCTCCCACGAGAAGACATCTCTGAAGCTACCATCATGGGGATCAACGAAGAGCTGGAGACCAGAATCAGACAAACACCAGGCATCACCCTGGCACAACACCCCTCCATAGATAAGCGTCACCTATATGATGACAAACACCTCAATAAACATGGCGTCAGCCTCCTAGCGAAGGAATTCAAAGACTTAGTGCTCAACAGAGACCCCGGGCCTAGACAACAAACAAAACAAAGAGTCATCGAAATAATACCCGACAACCGCCAATATCCAAGACAAAACCCCCCAAAGATGCCACCTATCAAGAAAAAGCCAACCAGAGCAACTCAGGGCACCAACATAGAGACAATAAAGAGAATAGAGCATGCGGTCACTACAATGGCCACAACAGCAATGCACATAAACCAATACCTGGCCACACTGCTACCAACCAAGAACCCAGCCCGTCCTCTGCAGGACAGCTCATTACAAGGTTTACCCACTGAAGATGAAATCACTAACTATCAGTAGTTGGAACATACAAGGGCTGAATGCCTCAGCCTTTGGATCTAAATCAAAAGATCCAGACTTCATAGACTAAAAAACATAGACATTCAAATCCTCCTAGAGACATGGACCCGGGCAGATGACGAGTCCCTAACACCCATGGGCTACAAAGAATTCTCAGTGCCCGCCCAGAAAAATAAGACAACCAAACATGGCCGCCACTCAGGAGGCATACTAATATGGTACAAGGAGGAGCTCAAAGAACACGTAAAAGCTACCAAACGTGGAACCAATCACATATGGATAACAATAAGCAGCTCCATCCTCAGCGGCCAGCAGGACATCTATCTCTGTGCAGTATATATGCCCCCACCAGGGTCCCCCTACCACGACCCTGACACTTACGAGGTCCTACAAAGGGAAGCTGTCCACTTCCAACCCAAAGGCAGAGTACTAATATGCGGAGACCTGAATGCAAGGACAGGCACAGAGATAGACTACCTGCCCCCTGACGACAACCCACATACGCACGGTAGTGAGATCCACCACCCAGAACCCACACAGACAAGAAGAAACAGCCAAGACAGAATTGTCAACAAGAGTGGGAGACAAATGCTGAACATGTGCCGAAGCCTAGGACTGTACATAATAAACGGACGTACCACAGGCGATCCCAGAGGACGCTTCACACTAAACTCTCAAGTGGGCAACAGCGTGGTGGACTATGCCATTACAGACGCAGACCTGTCAGACATTGAAGACTTCACAATCGCACCTGACTCCCATCTATCAGACCACAACCAGATCCTACTATACATGAGAACCATGAGCAAAACACCCACACATGAGCCCCAACAGTCTGGCCTCTACAACCTATCAAGACATTTCAAATGGGCCAACCACCAGGCCATAGAATATACCAACGCAACCAACCGACCCGAAATCAAGACACTGCTCACAAACTTCCATACAAACACCTATCAGCCAGACCAACAGGGAGCCACCAGAGCTGTGAAGGATCTCAAGTACATCCTACAGACCACAGCAGAACTAGCAGGCCTGAAACGAACCAAACCAATAAGACAAACCAACAAACAGTCCCACAAATGGTTCGACAGCGACTGCAGAGCACTACGCCATACCCTAAGAACAGCCTCCAACCAAAAACACAGGGACCCCAACAACAAGGAGGTGAGGGAAGCCTACAACAATCTATGCAAGCAATACAAGGGCACCCTCAGAGAGAAGAAACAGAGGTACCTCTCCCACAAAATAGAGCAACTAGAGGACTCCCTCCAGGACAGCTCATTCTGGGAGACCTGGCACCACATGGGCACAAAGCCCAAGAAAAACTCTCTCCACATCCAAAATGGCAATATCTGGCTCAACTACTTCAGAGGTCTCTACAAAAACATCCCAGAAGAAGAACTAACTCCAGAACAGCAACAGATAATCACCAAACTGAGGGACATGGAGAAAGTCATCAAAGACTTCCAGAACCCTCTGGACTCCCCAATCACCATAAAAGATATACAGGAAAGAATTGTCCTGCTGAAAGGAAAAAAGGCCAGTGGCCCTGACGGCATCCTACCAGAGATGATCAAATACAGCTCTCCAGCAATACACGCGGCACTGGCAAAGCTATTCACCCTCGTGCTCAATGCTGGACACTTCCCCGAAGACTGGAACAAAGGGCTCATAACCCCCATCTACAAGAATGGGGACCAATATGACCCCAACAACTACAGAGGGATCTGTGTCAGCAGCACGCTGGGGAAACTGTTCAACAGCATCATCAATAACAGAATCCTCACCTTCCTCACACAACACGGGGTCCTCAGCAAGAGCCAAGCAGGGTTCATGCCAAACCACCGCACCACAGACCATATCTACACCCTGCACAGCCTCATCAAGACGCACGTCCACAACACCAGAAGAGGCAAGATATTCTCCTGCTTCATGGACTTTAAGAAGGCGTTCGACTCAGTATGGCACCCAGGCCTACTCCTCAAACTCCTAGAGAGTGGAATAGGAGGAAGAACGTACGACGTCATCAAGAGCTCCTACACTGGAAACCAGTGCAGTGTGAAGGTGAATGGGAAAAAGACAGCATACTTCCAACAGGCCCGAGGGGTGAGACAAGGCTGTAGCCTGAGCCCAACGCTCTTCAACATCTATATCAATGAACTGGTTACAGTGCTGGAGGCCTCACCAACCCCAGGCCTCACCCTGAACAATCGAGAGGTGAAGTTCCTGCTATACGCCGACGACCTCCTACTCCTGGCCCCCACCGAGAAAGACCTCCAAGAAAGCCTGTCAGTGCTGGAAAAATTCAGCACCACATGGGCCCTACCCATCAACCAGAAGAAGACCAAAGTCATGGTATTTCAGAAGAAGGGCCACAATAAAGCCTCCACCACCCCACAATTCACACTGAACGGCTCCACACTGGAGAAAACCAACAGCTACACCTACCTGGGGCTGGAGCTCAGCCAATCAGGAAGCTTCAAAGCAGCAATAGAAACCCTGAAAGCAAAAGCCTGCAGAACCTTCTACGCCATCAGAAGACAACTGTACTACCTCAAACCACCGGTGAGGGTCTGGCTGAAGATATTTGACGCAGTCATCTCCCCGATCCTTCTCTATGGCAGTGAGGTTTGGGGCCCAGCCACCTACCCAGACCAGTCAAAGTGGGATTCCAGCCCAACAGAGAACTTCCACCTGGAGTTCTGCAAATACCTGCTCCATGTCCATCGCAACACCACCAACATAGCCTGCTGGGCAGAGCTAGGAAGACTCCCCCTATGGCTCACCATACAGAAGAGGGCGCTAGCTTTCCAGGCACACATCCAGGTGAGCAAGCCCGACTCCTACCACCACCAAGCCTGGCTAAGCCACCCGAGCAAACCAGACATTCACCAACCAAACAACAGCCAACCACCAAACCAAAAACACCAACAGATGATAACCAAGGCCGAGATAAAGGCGACCACGGAGGCAAACAGAGAGCGGTACATTGAAGAATGGAGAAACGAAATAAATAACTCCAAGAAACTCACCGTGTACCAATCCCTACAAAGGGACTACACCATGGCCGCCTACTTGGAGAGAATACGCCACCCCAAGCACAGACAGACCCTGAGCCGGTACAGACTGAGCGCCCACAACCTAGAGATAGAGACGGGGCGATACAGGCAGACGTACAAGCCACGGGAGAACAGACTGTGCCAGCACTGTGACCAGGGGGCCCTAGAAGACGAGACCCACTTCCTGCTACACTGCACCAAATACTCAGCTGTGAGGGCCGTCTACTACCAAAGACTCTCTGCCCACATCCCAGACTTCATATCTGCAGACGAGAAGAGGAAACTCTACATCCTACTGGGAGAAGAAGAGGCCACTGTGGAGATCGCTGCCCAATACGTGTCCAGCTGTCACCAAACCAGAGGAAGATAAGACTCCACGGACTGTTATATTTATCCCAATACACCCGCACCACCCCCACCTCCAACCCCCCCATATAGCAGTCACCAACGAAGAGGAAGATGAGACTCCATGGACTGTTATATTTATCCCAATACACCCGCCCCACCCCACCCCCACCTTCAACCCCACCCCCCCATATAGCGGTCACCAACGAAGAGGAAGATGAGACTCCATGGACTGTTATAACCCAAACCACCCCCCCATACCCACCACCCACCCAACCCAACTCTCCCCCCCCCCCCCCCCGCCCACTTTACTAGCTTTGGCAATGCCAAATACCTATTCGGATGTGCCAATAAAGCATTTTTTGATTTGATTTGATTCAATGCAAAATAAAAACTGAAAATAATATCTAGTCAATTACAGGGCTGGAATATAGAGAGGATACATTAACAGGATGTACTGACATTGTAATGGTCAAGATACTTATATGGTCGTGTAAGAGGTTCTGTTAACACAAAATCTGGAAACCAAAGTTGTATAAGAAATGAGTTTCTTTTTTTCATTCTGAATGCAGGTTGCAGAGATCATTTCTCCCAATTGAATAGAGAGACAGGAGAATAAAAGAAACACTTAGGGTCAGGGAAATTATGGAGTAACTGTAGCAATCATGGTAAGTGGTATATGGTCAGAGAATCTCCTAGTCATAAGGGATAAAGTGTGCAATTCTGATGAATGACACAGTGATAGAAAAGACTCTACACCCCAATGCTGTGTAAAGCCTGGTCTCAGCTGGGGGCTGATACACTGTCCAAAGGATAGAACAGAACCCTTCTGATCAAGTGTTCATACTACACTTGAATGTTAACAAAACCAAAGAAGTATTAGTAATATGCTCATTTTAACCGCCAAATGCCTCTTATTACCTATTATCATGCTTGCTAGGTCTGCCAGACATGATATATTACATATTTTTTGATAGAAATTTAAATCAATGTCCCCATTCTTACCAGGAAATTCTTACATACATGAAAGGCAACGCCATGTAATCTAATGGTCTCAAAAGAATTATGGCTGCTGTCACTTTGCATTTGATAAGGCATGAAAAATGTAGTAAAAGCAAATGAGGAACTATAAAATAAATGATCCCAAAGGTAGACAATTTGTAAAAAACTAGTGCATGCCCTGGGTTTGCTACCGCTGCCCCCGGTAATGAGCAGTGCATATTGTATGATCTTCATATACATCTGCATAGGTATTGTTTTTATTCAGATTACCCGAGATATATTAAAGAGTAACTCCAATTACATTTGCCGATAATAATTTTTGCACAGCTGAACAGAACATTTTACTACAATTTCAATCATTATTATGCAATTAGATTTCTAGCCCAGATATAGCTGTTAGAAAAATAGGAGAACTACATCTTCTCCTGCGTCAAGTGGTCGGGGACATCCTGTGTGTGACATCATCTGCGAAACTGAGGCCAGAGCAGTTCCCCTAGTTTCCATTCTGCTGCTTCCAAAATTTTTAGGGTCCATTCACATGGAGGAAAATGGTGAGGAATTTGGTGTGGGATTTCAGCGCTGAAAAAAAAGCCTCCCATTGACTTCAATGGGCTCCTTTTTCTGCTAGCAATGGGAGGCTTTTTTTTCCAGTGCTGAAATTCCACACCAAATTCCTCACCATGTTCCTCCGTGTGAATGGACCTTTATCTTTCTGTATTTTTCCTAGCTATGTAAGGGCTTCGAGCAACAAGGTGTACTTTCTGAAGGCTCCTTCTTGGGGCACATATACTGTTTTGATTAGTCTGTATTAATGTTTTTGGGAGGCTGTATGGAAAAAAACATTGTTACAATTGTCATTATTTTTTGCATTTGTTTTTATGGCATTGACATGGCAGTTTTGTGTAGTGGGTCATTATGATTACCGCGATACCATATTCACATTGGTTTTATTATACGTGACAGCTTTTACAAAATAAAACACCATTTTTTATAAAATAAACAATTTGCCTGGGATTATTGTATTCTGATGTTTGAAAATTTTTTTTACTGTTTACTTGACTGAGTTATGACAGGGCTCTTTTTTTTGCGGGGCAAGTTGTAGTTTTTATAACATATACCTTACACCCCACATCCCCACAGTACACTCATGCACACCACATTTCTCCCCCAAACATTATACCCTGCACCCCAAATCTCCCCTCCCCACACAGAAAACCCTGCACCCCGCATCTCTCCCCCAAACAATATACCCTGCATCCGACAAATCCCCTCCAAAGAGTATACACTGCACCCCATATCTCTCTCCCCCACACAATACACTCTACATCCCACATCTCATCCACTCCACACAGTACAGCCATGCACCCCACATCTATCTCCCAGAGTACACCTTGCACACACATCTCTCCCTCCAACAAGTGCATCCTGTACCCCACATCTCTCCTCCCCTCAGTACACCCTGCACTCCACATTTCTTTCCCTCACAGTGCACTGTGTGCTCCACATCTCTCTCCCCACACAGTACACCCTGCAACCCACATCTCTTCCCCCGCAGGACACCCTGAGCCCAACATCTATCCCCCACAGTACAGCCTGTACCCCACATCTCTCCCCATACACAGTACACCCTGTACCCCACATATTTCCCCCTACACAGTACATCCATGTACCTCACATCTCCTCCTCCCACACTACACCCTGTACCCCACATCTCCCCCCACACAGTACAGCCTGCCCCTCACATTTCTTCATTTTCCTCCACTGCACAGGATACAATTTTCTTCATGTGGAAAGATCTTCTTACAAGCAAAGACATGCTTACACAGTCACGTGATTAGAGAATACCATGTGACTGTCTGATGTCAGAAGGTCTTACTGAGTATAGTATTTAGCCTTTACCCTGGGATAAGAGCCATGGATCAGGGCAAAGGTTGTTAATGAGCAAAACACTTCAGGGTCATAGACAAGACACAAGCCAACCGGGACAGTGGACAGCATTGTAAAATCAGGACTGTCCCGCCTGATCTGGGATGGGATTTCTCATCTGCCTCCACTATAAGACCCAGATTATTTTTGAGAGGGGCCACATTGTTAGTTTTCAGTTTCTTATTATTTCTGTACTTGAAAAATAATTTTTTATTATTTTTACCTTCTTTGGCAATTGATCTCTTGAACCCCAGGGAGTCTGATCAATGCAATGCAAAATATCAGCATTTGTATGGCAGGCTGCATAAGACCTGAGGTGCCGGGATGGTTAATGCCTGCAATCAGCACAGACACTGATTGCGGGTATTAGCACCGAGTGTCTGCTATATAATATAGCAGACACCCGGTGGCTATTACAACCGGCTGACATATTTAAATACCCGACATCCACCAAATTACTATGACGTATGTCAAAAAAGAGTTAAAGGATGGAAAGAGTTTACTTGGTGGAGGTGAAGAAAGGTTCTCTTTAAGGGGACTTCGCCTTTTCAGGCGAATTTGTGGTGCCCAATAATTCATTAGACCATAAATGACTTACTATGAATTCTGGGAAAATAATATGCAAATAAGCGTTCCTTGATTGAAAAAGTGGAACTTGCTCTAGCGCCACATGTCAGTTCCTGATTTCCCTGAAACGTAGTAGCATGGTCTGGGAATGAAGAAAAATCCTTGAAATGGAAGATAGACCTGGCCAGCTTTTTCAAGGTTATTGTCTGTCATCAGTGTGAAGCAGAGTATATGCTTAGGTAAAAGGTTATAAAGGTGCATCAGGAGGTGTGCTACATCTCCACAATAGGCAGTCAATAGCAATGTACAGAGAAGAGAAACACCTAGGAACCTAGGGGGATAGAAATAACTATCTCCTGTGAGACCAAACAATTGGACACACTGAACTTCAAAACTGCTGATCCTTCTAGTCTATGATATCTGCTGTGAGGGAATAGTTAGGTCACCCATATACAAATTAGATGGCTGGTTAGTCCCACTGAAATTGGCTTTCAGCTGGCCTAAATCTAACGTGTATGGGCACCATTAATCATAACTAAAACTATAAGTCACAGTCTATGCTTAACTGCTGTAAACTGAAAATTCAACTTTTGGTTACAAATGTTTACATATTTTAAAGAAATAATTCCTGGACATAGAGGACAATGAGCTTCAAGTCACCTCTCTGATCAAATGGTATATTCAATCAAGTATATTAAAGGGTTTTTCCAGGTCAAAATTCCTTTTTTTTTCTTTTGATTTCTGGGTTTCTCTGGGAGCTCCTGGCATCTTCTGCATTTGCTTACATGGTGTAGCTTTCTGTTTGTTTATCCTACAACTACCATAATGCATTGCTCTTCACTCCAAATTGACTTACACTACATCCCCTTCTCACTCCCTCACACCCCTTCCCTGTCTCCCTTGTTAGTCCAACCACTACTAACCCTTCCCAACTAACTAACTAACTCAACTCACCTTCCCACACAATCATTCTTACCTGTCTTCCAGTCTGGATCTTCTGGGCATAGGAGATCACTGCTGGCTCCATCTCTTGATGTCTGCCGCACAGGCGTGGGAGGCCAACTCCTTCTTCCCTTGCAGTGTGCTAGCGTATGCGCAATAGACCGGGACTGGTGTAAGGCTCTATTGTGCAGGCGTGGGAGGCCAGCAGATGCTAAGAGGAGGAGGACCTACCCCCCCCCCCCCCACCTGCCCTAAAGGAAGTAACGTTCCATGACCAGAAGATCCGGACAGGGAGACAGGTAAGTATAATGGGCTGAGGGTGGAAGTAGTATTGGTGACGCTCCATTTCCAGAAACGGGGAAATGGAGCAGTCAGATCCCCATCAATCTTCAACTTATCATCTATCCTATGGATAGGGGATCAGTTACTTTAGTCTGAAAACCCCTTCAACATAAGGCATGTCATATTTGTAAATGCCTTTCAAATCAATGGGATTTTTCAATACCAGTAGGCTTGGCTATTGTCATGTAATATCCTCCATTCTCCTATGTTTCTTCTATTCTCCTGCTGCATGTTTCTTACATTTGAAAAAATACTTAAAAAACCCCTATTGTACTTGATAACTCTGCGCTATTATTGCCAAGTAAGTAAAATACTGCAATACCCATACTGGGTAGGGTGCTATCTTTTCAATCCTCAGCATTTATACAGCTTCGACTCCATATGGTGCGCTTATAAAGCTTTCCCATTTCAACACATGCTTGATACTTGGGACATGTTCATCATTTCAATACATACATGTTTGGAGGCTAAACACAGATGCCAAAGTGCCGTCTCTTCATGTTTAAATGACTGTGGAATTGCTAAACACAGTCTACAGCAGGGCTGAAATGTAAATTGCATTCCCTGCAATGTCATCACTGATGTTAGGCGATGAAGCAAGAACTGGAAACAGAGTCATTAATCAAATTTATACAAGCTTTAAATGTTAAATATGCATATGTGAAATTCATAGCACGCTTAATTAAAAAAAAATGGTACACCACCAATAACTCCTGGTATACATATGGGATAAGAAAAACAATGCCTATGAAACCAGTAGGGTGTGGAAGGACAATTATTTCTTAAGGGTATCCAGAACTGAGAACAAATGTTCCGTAATTAGCATTTATCCTATAAAAACCGGAAGCCCCAAATAATATCGCTTTACTGCGCTTAATCTTATTTTTAAGGATCCAGGCAGTGAAATACCGTACTTCAGTATTATATAGTATACAAGTAATAATAGCTTATGGTTTTTTCAAATCAAACAAATAAGTGGACCCTGACCGACGTTTGACTGTAAGCTGACTTGCGTAACTAGATTTTCTGGCGGATGTTCACGAGCATATTGCACAGATGTCAACATTCATGATTCCAATTCGGTTTGATTCTGGAGCTCAGGGCCAAACATGTCATTGTCACAGAATACACATGATTCCATGGAGAGACAATGAAGGTTTTTGTAAGAACTAATGACTTATTTCAAAGAGAAGAAGCCTTGAAATGACTGAGACCTGACAAGTGCAGGATTATTTTTTGGTCATCAACAAGGTAGATTGGAGGACAAATGAGGGTGATATTCATTGACGTGTATTGGTTTAAATTACATGTCCGTCTATCTGGCATCAAAACTAATGTCATTGAAAGTACCAGCTTCCTAAATAAAGATGTTGACTGTAACAAGAACATCCTCAAATAAAACAAATGTCCGAATGGAAGACAGGAGAAATACAGTGGTCGTAATGTGGAATTCAGAAGCATTTTCAATATCTAAAGTAGGAAAAATGTTCTATGTATATATATGATAGCATGCTGTGCCTTAAGACACAGGTCAAAATTATGGTCAGCTTAAAGATGGCTTGAAATCGATTTGTGGTAACAAAGAGTGAAACTTCCCAGCAGCGCTAATGGAGGTGTTATAAGAAGTGTAGAAGGGAAAAAAACTATAATGCGTTTAAATGTATTTCTCCTTAGTGCTGCATGTTCTGCAGTACATTACAACATGGGCACGGTCAGCTCAGCAACGTAGAATAGAACACTCTTCCCATATGGCCATGAAGAATTAAAGGTCCCTGGTGGAGAATTGATGGATTAGTTAGTAACGTCCAGTGTCAATGAAACAGGTTTGTTTAAGCTGTGGGATCTGTATATAGCATCTTTTCCCACAATACTCCATGGTTGTGTTAGCCCATACCAGGCTTATCTGTGAGGCTAAGGCCCATAGTAGCGGGCCGCAGCAAAAAAACGCTACGGAAAAAAAACACATTGCAGCACTTTTCACAGAAAGGGTGCATTCACACTACGTAACGCCAGCATGTATCACAGCCGTACACGCCGGCGCTACAGCAGGGCTGCCGAACACTTCCCATTCATTTCTATGGGAGCCGGCATGCGAGCGCTCCCCATAGAAATGAATGGACTGCTTTTTTCCATTCATTTCTATGGGGAGCGCTCGCATGCCGGCTCCCATAGAAATGAATGGGAAGTGTTCGGCAGCCCTGCTGTAGCGCCAGCATGTACGGCTGTGATACACGCTGGTGTTACGTACTGTGAATGCACCCAAAGTCTGCAATGGTTTACTCTGTGGACTTTCTGCTTCCATTATACCTATAGGAAAATAGCCGGCGTTTCCATAGGTATAATTGACATGCTGCAGTAGTCAGAATTCATCACCTGTTTATTCACCCACTGCAACTTATAGCTCATTGTGGAGCCTCAAGCAAATTTACAAAGGAATAACCGAGGAAAGACACAATATAGAAATCTCAGAAAAGATGTTCCAGAACTGTTACTTCATGTGGAGTTATAGATGTCAGAATGGCTGGCAGGTTCAATTTAAAGGAGTTATCTTAAAATAAAACCTATTACCTATCTACTGGATAGGACGTAAGTATTAGAGATGAGCGAACACTAAAATGTTCGAGGTTCGAAATTCGATTCGAACAGCCGCTCACTGTTCGAGTGTTCGAATGGGTTTCGAACCCCATTATAGTCTATGGGGAACATAAACTCTTTAAGGGGGAAACCCAAATTCGTGTCTGGAGGGTCACCAAGTCCACTATGACACCCCAGGAAATGATACCAACACCCTGGAATGACACTGGGACAGCAGGGGAAGCATGTCTGGGGGCATAAAAGTCACTTTATTTCATGGAAATCCCTGTCAGTTTGCGATTTTCGCAAGCTAACTTTTCCCCATAGAAATGCATTGGCCAGTGCTGATTGGCCAGAGTACGGAACTCGACCAATCAGCGCTGGCTCTGCTGGAGGAGGCGGAGTCTAAGATCGCTCCACACCAGTCTCCATTCAGGTCCGACCTTAGACTCCGCCTCCTCCGGCAGAGCCAGCGCTGATTGGCCGAAGGCTGGCCAATGCATTCCTATGCGAATGCAGAGACTTAGCAGTGCTGAGTCAGTTTTGCTCAACTACACATCTGATGCACACTCGGCACTGCTACATCAGATGTAGCAATCTGATGTAGCAGAGCCGAGGGTGCACTAGAACCCCTGTGCAAACTCAGTTCACGCTAATAGAATGCATTGGCCAGCGCTGATTGGCCAATGCATTCTATTAGCCCGATGAAGTAGAGCTGAATGTGTGTGCTAAGCACACACATTCAGCACTGCTTCATCACGCCAATACAATGCATTAGCCAGTGCTGATTGGCCAGAGTACGGAATTCGGCCAATCAGCGCTGGCTCTGCTGGAGGAGGCGGAGTCTAAGGTCGGACCTGAATGGAGACTGGTGTGGAGCGATCTTAGACTCCGCCTCCTCCAGCAGAGCCAGCGCTGATTGGCCGAATTCCGTACTCTGGCCAATCAGCGCTGGCCAATGCATTCTATTAGCCCGATGAAGTAGAGCTGAATGTGTGTGCTAAGCACACACATTCAGCACTGCTTCATCACGCCAATACAATGCATTAGCCAGTGCTGATTGGCCAGAGTACGGAATTCGGCCAATCAGCGCTGGCTCTGCTGGAGGAGGCGGAGTCTAAGGTCGGACCTGAATGGAGACTGGTGTGGAGCGATCTTAGACTCCGCCTCCTCCAGCAGAGCCAGCGCTGATTGGCCGAATTCCGTACTCTGGCCAATCAGCGCTGGCCAATGCATTCTATTAGCCCGATGAAGTAGAGCTGAATGTGTGTGCTAAGCACACACATTCAGCACTGCTTCATCACGCCAATACAATGCATTAGCCAGTGCTGATTGGCCAGAGTACGGAATTCGGCCAATCAGCGCTGGCTCTGCTGGAGGAGGCGGAGTCTAAGGTCGGACCTGAATGGAGACTGGTGTGGAGCGATCTTAGACTCCGCCTCCTCCAGCAGAGCCAGCGCTGATTGGCCGAATTCCGTACTCTGGCCAATCAGCGCTGGCCAATGCATTCTATTAGCCCGATGAAGTAGAGCTGAATGTGTGTGCTAAGCACACACATTCAGCACTGCTTCATCACGCCAATACAATGCATTAGCCAGTGCTGATTGGCCAGAGTACGGAATTCGGCCAATCAGCGCTGGCTCTGCTGGAGGAGGCGGAGTCTAAGGTCGGACCTGAATGGAGACTGGTGTGGAGCGATCTTAGACTCCGCCTCCTCCAGCAGAGCCAGCACTGATTGGCCGAATTCCGTACTCTGGCCAATCAGCGCTGGCCAATGCATTCTATTAGCCCGATGAAGTAGAGCTGAATGTGTGTGCTAAGCACACACATTCAGCACTGCTTCATCACGCCAATACAATGCATTAGCCAGTGCTGATTGGCCAGAGTACGGAATTCGGCCAATCAGCGCTGGCTCTGCTGGAGGAGGCGGAGTCTAAGGTCGGACCTGAATGGAGACTGGTGTGGAGCGATCTTAGACTCCGCCTCCTCCAGCAGAGCCAGCGCTGATTGGCCGAATTCCGTACTCTGGCCAATCAGCGCTGGCCAATGCATTCTATTAGCCCGATGAAGTAGAGCTGAATGTGTGTGCTAAGCACACACATTCAGCACTGCTTCATCACGCCAATACAATGCATTAGCCAGTGCTGATTGGCCAGAGTACGGAATTCGGCCAATCAGCGCTGGCTCTGCTGGAGGAGGCGGAGTCTAAGGTCGGACCTGAATGGAGACTGGTGTGGAGCGATCTTAGACTCCGCCTCCTCCAGCAGAGCCAGCGCTGATTGGCCGAATTCCGTACTCTGGCCAATCAGCGCTGGCCAATGCATTCTATTAGCCCGATGAAGTAGAGCTGAATGTGTGTGCTAAGCACACACATTCAGCACTGCTTCATCACGCCAATACAATGCATTAGCCAGTGCTGATTGGCCAGAGTACGGAATTCGGCCAATCAGCGCTGGCTCTGCTGGAGGAGGCGGAGTCTAAGGTCGGACCTGAATGGAGACTTGTGTGGAGCGATCTTAGACTCCGCCTCCTCCAGCAGAGCCAGCGCTGATTGGCCGAATTCCGTACTCTGGCCAATCAGCGCTGGCCAATGCATTCTATTAGCCCGATGAAGTAGAGCTGAATGTGTGTGCTAAGCACACACATTCAGCACTGCTTCATCACGCCAATACAATGCATTAGCCAGTGCTGATTGGCCAGAGTACGGAATTCGGCCAATCAGCGCTGGCTCTGCTGGAGGAGGCGGAGTCTAAGGTCGGACCTGAATGGAGACTGGTGTGGAGCGATCTTAGACTCCGCCTCCTCCAGCAGAGCCAGCGCTGATTGGCCGAATTCCGTACTCTGGCCAATCAGCGCTGGCCAATGCATTCTATTAGCCCGATGAAGTAGAGCTGAATGTGTGTGCTTAGCACACACATTCAGCTCTACTTCATCGGGCTAATAGAATGCATTGGCCAATCAGCGCTGGCCAATGCATTCTATTAGCTTGATGAAGCAGAGTGTGCACAAGGGTTCAAGCGCACCCTCGGCTCTGATGTAGCAGAGCCGAGGGTGCACAAGGGTTCAAGTGCACCCTCGGCTCTCCTACATCAGAGCCGAGGGTGCGCTTGAACCCTTGTGCAGCCTCAGCTCTGCTACATCAGAGCCGAGGGTGCGCTTGAACCCTTGTGCACACTCTGCTTCATCAAGCTAATAGAATGCATTGGCCAGCACTGATTGGCCAGAGTACGGAATTCGGCCAATCAGCGCTGGCCAATGCATCCCTATGGGAAAAAGTTTATCTCACAAAAATCACAATTACACACCCGATAGAGCCCCAAAAAGTTATTTTTAATAACATTCCCCCCTAAATAAAGGTTATCCCTAGCTATCCCTGCCTGTACAGCTATCCCTGTCTCATAGTCACAAAGTTCACATTCTCATATGACCCGGATTTGAAATCCACTATTCGTCTAAAATGGAGGTCACCTGATTTCGGCAGCCAATGACTTTTTCCAATTTTTTTCAATGCCCCCAGTGTCGTAGTTCCTGTCCCACCTCCCCTGCGCTGTTATTGGTGCAAAAAAGGCGCCAGGGAAGGTGGGAGGGGAATCGAATTTTGGCGCACTTTACCACGCGGTGTTCGATTCGATTCGAACATGGCGAACACCCTGATATCCGATCGAACATGTGTTCGATAGAACACTGTTCGCTCATCTCTAGTAAGTATCTTATATGAGGGGGTCTGACTGTTGGAACCCCACCGATCACAAGTGAATGGAGCAATGGATATACGCCAAGTGTATGGGTCTGATGGTGATAGCTAGAGATGAGCGAGTAGTACTCGATCGAGTAGGTATTCGATCAAATACTACGGTATTCGAAATACTCGTACTTGATCGAGTACCACTTGCTGTTCAAATGGAAAAATTAGATGCAGAACTAGCATTGATTGGCTGAATGCTATACAGTCGGCCAATCAACGCTGGTTCTTCTCCTACCTTTAGAAGTCTTCTCCGTGCAGCTTCCCTGTAGTGCGGGCATGCGCAGTCGGCTCTGCCCAGGCCCGATGCCTGGCAGAGTGAATGAAGAGCCGGAAGACGCCACGAGGACGCTACAAGGAGAAGACTGCACGGAGGATCCAGCCCGACCCTCACTCGTGGACTTGGTAAGTATAATTTGATCGAACGTTGCCTACCCCTGAAACGAGCATTTTCTCCCCATCGACTATAATAGCATTCGATATTCGATTCGAGTAGTCGAATATTGAGGGGCTACTCGAAACCAATATCGAACCTCGAACATTTTACTGTTCGCTCATCTCTAGTGATAGCCAAGCCCTGTAATCTATCAATATCAGTCCCATACAGACTGAAGGGAGTGGTTACGCATGTGAGTGTGGCTCCAATTATATGGGGTGGGGGGGCATCTCAATGATGGGACCCTAGCAATCAGACACTTGTCTACTTGAAATCCAGCAAGATCTGGCAGTGAATAATCCCTTGGCTGAAGTGAGGATTTGTTACAATACAATATGCCAAACCATGTTTTTGACAATAGCAGAAATGAAGGAGGAGTGTCGCTGTCCCCCTTCACATTAAATGTTAAACATAATAAGTGACCAGTTTCTAAAAATGTTCACCAAAAGTCGCTTAACAACATACAGGTGTGTTACTTCTGCCACAAAGCAGAAGAAACTTGGAGGGAGGCCTATATGAACATGGTGATCCTCAATTAATACAAAGAGAGAGCACAAAAAGTCTTGGGCAACTAGAATCCCCAGGGACCGAAGCAAAAACTATCCTGAGTGTGCTACGCTCTCCTAACCGGATCAGAACCGGGCCCTAGAGTTCTTTGCCAAGGCTCCTGATGGTGGAAATGGACTTGGTAAAATCTGGGGCCCAGAACCGCAGCCACCCAGAGAGCGCCGCACACCCAACGAACCTCAAGTAAGGAGGACCCAGAAAAACCCAGACACTAACCTCAGTAGATGAAGTTCAGGAGAGCAGGTACGCATGGAGAAGCAGACGTACAGGGCAGGATGGCAACCCAGGGGGGTCCAGCAGGTTTCCAGAGGAGAAGTATAGTCAATTCAAGCCGAGTCGGTTCACCGGAGGTTATGTGATAGCAGAAGGAAGAGGCAGAAGCGTAGTCAGGAGCGCCAGGTCATACACAGGAGGTTTGCGGAGTAGCCAAATCAGGATCCAGATAAGGGAGGTGAGGAGAAAGCCAAAGGTCATACACAGTAGGTCAGAAAGATGCCAAATCAGGAGATCATGAAGGAGAGGTCTGTAAAGTAAGCCAGGTCATACACATGCAGAGTATCCAGGAGTAACAGGGACAGTAGACAGGCAGCTATAAAATCGCTAGGGAGCTGATGCCGCGGTGAAACGAATAACCAGCCAGGGCCAGAATATGGCTATAAATAGTTTCCGGCCCACCGCTGGTCCCAGCACTAGAGGGAAAACAGAAACTCGTGCCAATCCAGCGCAGGACACGGAGCGGGCCGGGAGTCTCCGCGCAGTACAGTGGAGACCCTGGAACGTCCTAACAGATCTACCCTCATGGCCATCTTTTCACCTGTCCCTGGACAGATCCTCTTCTGCATAACTTCAGTGCCTGTCGATGGCTGTCTAGGAATGGTTGAGAAACCCAGTTTATGACTACCATCATCTTGCTACAAACGGTGCAACCTTGGCTTGCAGTACTTACATGCCCATAGATGAGCAATCATGACCCTTCTAACGCTAGTTTCACACTAGTGCCTTGGTCTCCATCTTTTGCGTCCACCGTATGCTGAAATCCTCCATGCAGGACTTTTCAGCAGTTTCTGGGGCAGAGTTTACAACACAGACTCTGTCCCAGGTGTGAACGCCGCCTTACTGTTGTAAAATATAATGTGATTTACAGATGTATCAGAAACAGCAAATAGTTTAGGGGCTTTTACTAAATCGCAATTATTATACGGTTGATATTAAAATGGAATTAATTTGGGTATAATATGGAAAATGACTTTAGATTAGTCTTTACTGTTAAAGAGTCTTTTTCTGTTGATCTCTGTCCAAAAAAATGTTTAATTAACTCCACCGTGATTAAATGTTTGTTACACTGAACAATAATATAGGAAAAAATCCCGAGGGAAGGGGGTGAAAACTTTTTGTATGCACTGTACATTTAATTACTTTTTGACATGGTAGACCCAGGGGGCTGAAGACTTTTTGCAGGCATTGTACTGTATATTTAATTATGTTTTGACATTTTCTGTTGCCGCTTATTGTTAATACATAATATCGCCATGCTTTATTTTCTCTAAGTACACATAAGTCTAGAGTTTCTTCAACAGAATCCAAAAATTTCCTTTTTAAATCTGTGAGACATGATCTCGCACCCTAAATATTTTGTGACTCGACACGCTTAACAAGCTTGCTTCAGTACTTGTAACTAAGGACTTCCAGCCTGAAATGCATCTGATGGATCTTTGATTTTCTTCTGGCTACTAAGTTGTTCTTGATTTTAAATGGGTAATTAAAATGTTCCTTTAATTTACTTTTGGAGATTCTCAAATTTTGTGTGAGGAGATTCAATTCACCCGCACCATGAAAAGATAGTCTACAAGGAAAAGGGTGAAATAAGGATATAAGCTGGTGCAAAAATATGGATAAGAAAAATGTCAGCTTGAAAGTCTTTACCAAAATGTTTTCAGGTCACAGTTGTATACCGTAAAGTTCCATAACAAATAATGCCCCCCCTTTCCATCTGAAAGCCATGTTTTATAATCCCATGTACATAACATTGCTAAACATCTCCTGGACCAGTGACTAAGCGCCTCATCTAAGGCCTGGTTCACATCTGCGTTCGGTAATCCATTCGAGAATTCCGCATGGGGATCGCGCGAACGGAATACCAAACACATGGACAAGCAAAGAGCTTATGAAAGCACACGGACCCCATAGACTATAATGGGTTCTGTGCGCTTTCTACATGGTGTCCATGTAAGAGGGTGAAACAGCCCCTGTGTAGTGAATGTGCAATGTGTAATTGAGTTGGTGTTTTCATAACCTGACATTTTGTTGTTTGACCACGAGAGGTCGCTGTTGCAAGATAACAAGTAAAAGGAAAAAGGCTGTATTCCCCTGGAAGATTGATGTGGAAACCCTGATCGTTGTAGGAAGGTTCTAGGAGCCATTTTGAGTCAGAGTGTGCTGGACTCTAGAGGAGAAGAGAGAGCTGTGGAGACATCACTGTGCAGAGAGGGTCCTTGGAGGGAGAAGCCACAGCAAGAATAGCTGTGGATTTGAGACTTTCAGAGTCTGTCCAGACACCATCCTAAGGAGAAGATTACTGTCAGAGACTTGGCTGAGAAGTGAGACTGCCAGTGAGACCGCATGCTGTCCGAGGAGCTCCTCTTCACCCGGATGCTAACAGAGACTAAAAGGTACCCAACAGAAGTAAGCGTGCACGCACCACACTGCAAGTTTTGCACCATATTGCTGGGACTGAGTAAAAAGCCTGTAGTTAGTTAGTTAGGTATAATCATCACCCCAGGCTGCAATACTGGTGAACTATCTACCTGTCTGGTAAAAGGACTAAGTCACAGAGGATTTCTACAGAGTTATATCTCCCAGAGAGGGACTTTTAAGGAAGTCTGGGAGCAACATTTAGTTTAACATTACACTGTTTGGCTTGCAAGCTAACCAACTATTATACTTGCTTAGTTGTACTTGGTTTGGGGGGAATTTAGTAGTATTGTGATAAGATTGTAAACCCTGGTGTTACACCGCCGGATGCCTGTGTCACACACACTGAATTGTTCCTGTGTAATAGGGTAATAACAGGTAACAGGCAGCTGCATAGGCGCAGCTTGCAGGCAGGTAAAAGCTTGGAGTATATTGAAGGCCACACTAGTGGGCACCGTGCTGTATAACACCAGGGTCCCAGCCTCTAGGCTGTGTAAATGTAATACCTGGGAGTGTTCTTTTGGACAAAAGAGGTTATCTAAACTAAGTAAAGTCCTATCTTGGTTAAATTGAATTGGACTCACTTCCTTTGTTCGTGACTTCGCTGTATCCTGGGGAGCCCACCTCGGTACACGGCTTACAACTTGGCGTAGTCGGCAGGATACAGCGACCCTCATGGACGGGAATGTGGCGGGAGAGAATCCCCTGGCACCAGCTGTGGTGGTCCAGGGTGCCCCTGCACAGCAAGCCCCAGCGCTGGGGATGCCGGCCCAAGTGGGGTACTTATCGGCCGGGGCACTAATGCAGCATCTGCCAAAGTTTGACGGTAATAATATGACGTTGCAGGACTGGACTGAAAGGGTACGAAGTATAGTTAGACTGAGCAACCTGATACCGGAACTGCGTGCAGAGATAGCATTAGGGGCCCTAGAAGGTGACGCTAGACGGACAGTGATGGTACGGCCCGAATCGGAAAGAGACACTTTAGAAAAAATATTTTCTCTGCTAGAGGGAGCTCAGGGAGGGCGTGCCAAGGTAGCGCAGTTGCGGAGCAACTTCTTCAATCGGTCACAGAGGGAGGGTGAGACTTTAACGCAATACTCTAACGCCTTACAAGAGATGCTGAATGAAGTGCAGCGACGGGACTCAGAGGCTATGGGAGCCTTCAAAGAAGTGGACCGGCTGCTACGAGATCAATTCATCCTAGGGTTATCCAATAAGTTGTTACAGGATAAACTGCAAGAGATGATCCAGGCAGATGCCAACCTGACATTCTATAATGTTTACCTGGCTGCTGTAGAGAGGGAAGAAGCGCCCGTGGCTGTGAATGTGAAGGCTGTGAGTAGCACCCAAGTGACAGGGACCCGAGGAGGTCCTGAAGACCCAGGATCCTTAAAGGATGTAGTCCAGGCTCTACGGGCAGAAATGAGAGAACTCCGACTGAAGGTGTCCCAGATGCGAGCAGGTCAATCCATGGTTCCAGAAATGACCGCATCGTCCTACTCTCCCCCGCTGAGAGTACACCGTGGCCGAGGACCCACCAACCGAGGCTCATCAGCTGGACAGGGATCAAGGGGACCCCTCTGCTGGAGTTGCAGACAGTATGGCCATATCGCCAGAGAGTGTAAGGGGGAGGTGGAACCCGAGCCGGCTTTAAACTCCCGACCGCCGCAGTAACGGGGCGTCCTGTGGCGGTTCACCAACAATCAAGCCCCGTATGTGATGAATGCGATCTATATGCTAGCAGCCCCGTTATGGAAGCTGAGCTGGAGGGCCAGAAGGTACGCTGCTTAGTTGATACTGGATCGGAGTGCACCCTGATGCCCCTGGAGTTCTTCGAGAGACACTTCGGACATATGATGGAGCCAGAGGATGGAAGTGTCATCCGGTTGATAGCTGCCAACAATGGTGCGATGGACGTACAAGGGATCGTCTGGATGCGGGTCCGGCTGTTTGGGCAAGACATTGGCAAAAAGGGGATCGTGCTGATAGACCATCCGTCCAGGAGAGGACTCGATGTGACGCTGGGCATGAACGTGCTGAGAGACCTAGATCATCACCTTTATGCAAAGGAAGGACCTAAATACTGGCAGCGGGCCACCACACACCGGCCGACTCAGAAGGTCCTACAGCAGATGGTGAGGAGCTGTAGTTTGCAGAAGAGCACCATGGCAGGGCGCTCCATTGGATACGTGAAGGTGCTGCTGAGTGCCCCAATGAAGATTCCACCGCGACAGGAAAATATTGTGATGCTTCCGGTGGGGGCTGGACGACCATTAAATGGACTAGAGGTCTTGATAGAGCCTGCCCTGCAGGGAGAAACGCAGACCCGCCCTCTGGTAGCCCGAGCACTTGCCACTGTGAAGGATGGGTGTGTGCCTATACGCTGTCTCAACGTTCTGGACAGTGAGTTGTTCGTGCCTGGGAATACCCTGCTGGCTGAAGTTCACGTGCCCGGGGGTGACATCCTTCGCCGGAAGAGCTTCACGTTGCAGCCTGATGGGAGGTCGTCTTGGACCTATGCTGTGAAGGTCCAGCAAAGGCAGGCTCCAACAGCAGAGTGGAATGGCCAAGTGATCATGTCTCTGATGGGAGTAGATCGCCGGTCTCTGACCCCGGGACAACAGAAGCTTCTGGAGGACACTCTGTGGGAATTCCAGGAGGCGTTTTCAAGACACGATGAAGACTTCGGGTGTGCTACCGCCATTGAACACGAAATCCCCACTGGCGACGCTGCGCCTATTCGGGAGCGGTATAGGCAGATTCCCCCCAAGATGTATCAGGAGGTGAAAGAAATGGTGGCTAGCATGCTGGAGAATCAAGTGATCCAGGAGAGTAAGAGCCCATGGGCTGCTCCGGTGGTCTTGGTGCGGAAGAAAGACGGAAGTCTCCGTTTCTGCGTAGATTACCGGAAACTAAATGCTAAGACCGTCCGTGATGCATACCCCCTTCCACGGATTGAAGAGTCACTATCCTCCCTCGGTCATGCCAAGTATTTCTCAACGCTTGACTTGGCCAGTGGATATTGGCAAGTGCCAGTGGCCGAAAAGGACAAGGCCAAGACAGCGTTTATCTTACCCATGGGACTCTATGAGTTTAACAGAATGCCTTTCGGTCTGTCCAATGCCCCAGGGACATTTCAGCGGTTGATGGAACTCTGTTTGGGTGACCTAAACTTTGAGTCGGTATTGATATATTTGGATGACGTTGTAGTGTTTGGGTCCTCATTTGAAGATCATCTCGAAAAGCTGCGGCAGGTCCTAGGGCGAATGCGTGATCATGGGCTAAAAATCAAGCCCAAGAAGTGTCAACTATTCCAGCAGCGAATAGAGTACTTGGGACATGTAGTCACTCCGGAAGGGGTACAACCTGCGCCCAGCAAGGTGGAGGCTGTCCAGAAGTGGCCCCAACCAAGAACCCTGCGTGAAGTACAAGCCTTTCTAGGGTTGGCCGGTTATTACAGGAGATTCATACCCAAGTTCTCTCATCGGGCTGGCCCCCTAAATGAACTACTGAGAGGCACAGCTGGTGGACCCAAGAATCACCCCATTGAGTGGGGGCCACTACAGCAAGAAGCCTTTGAGGGGTTAAAGAAAGCTCTGACCAGTACCCCGATCCTGGCCTATGCACAGTTTGATAAGCCATTCCTGTTGTACACCGATGGAAGTCTACATGGTTTGGGAGCTGTGCTATCTCAAGTTCAAGATGGACGTGAGAGGGTGATTGCCTATGGCAGCCGGTCCTTAAGGGAGTCAGAGCGTAACCCCAACAACTACAGCTCCTTTAAGTTGGAGCTTTTGGCACTTGTATGGGCCATGGCTGAAAGATTCACAGAGTATCTGACGGGTGCAGAAGTGATTGTGATGACAGACAATAACCCTTTAGCACACTTAGAGAACGCTAAGTTAGGTGCCCTTGAGCAGAGGTGGATGTCCCGCCTTTCCAAGTATCAATACCGTATCCAGTTCCGATCAGGGAGAGAGAATGGCAACGCTGATGCCCTCTCCCGAGTCCCTGTGGGGTTGCCAACCAAGAGTGGAGAGGAAGGGCTAGAAGACAGTGAAATCCCACACCTCGGCAGAATACCGCCATTCCAGAACATAACCCATTCAAGTGGGGTGGCTTCAGGGATGCCGATGGTGCTGGGGAAGACATTGGAAGATTGGGAAAGGGTTCAAAATAGTTGTCCGGACCTATGTAAAGTGAAAGAGTGGATCCGGACTAAGATCTGGCCACGGCCGAATGAGCGGGCTAGCTTAACCCAAGAGGGTCAGAAGTTACTGAGACAGTGGGATAAGCTGGTTGTCATCCAAGGACTCCTATGTCGGACCATATACATACAGTCAGAGCTGCAACACCGGCAACAGATTGTCATCCCGATGTCATTGGGACCAGTAGCCGCTCAGGAAGCCCATGAGAGTGGGGCCCATTTTGGGAGTGCCAAAACGTACCAATGGCTCCAACGATTTGTGTATTGTCCAGATTTGGGAAAGATGGTGACCAAGGCATGTCTTCAATGTCGGTCCTGCGGGCTGAGTAAAAGTCCCGAACAACGTGCCCCTGTACAAACTATTCAAACATCTGCCCCCCTGCAAATTCTAATGATTGATTATGTACAGATTGGGTACTCTACCTCAGGACATTCTTACTGTTTGGTTATGACGGACCATTTTACAAAGTATGCAGTAGCTGTACCCACCAGAGATCAGACGGCTGAATCCGCTGCCGAAGCGGTCTGCAAACACTTTATACAAGTGTTTGGGTGTCCACAGAAAATCCATTCAGATCAGGGGGCGTGCTTTCAGGGGGCTTTGATGAGTGAATTGTATCAACTCTATGGGATCGAACGTTCTCGCACGACCCCATATCATCCACAGGGGAACGGGGCATGCGAGCGGTTCAACCGCACCTTGATACAGATGTTGCGGACGCTAGAGGATAGTCAAAAAGCTCGGTGGCCAGAGTATCTACCTGAACTGATGTGGGCCTATAACAATAGAGTACACAACACCACTGGTTACTCTCCACACATGTTGATGTTTGGGAGGGCAGGTCAAGAGATTGAGGATCTCCACATGCCAGATCCAATGCAGCCTCCTCCAAGGAGCACTACCGCATGGGCGCAAGAACACCGTCGCCGACTGAGAGCAGTACATAAGGTTGTGGGCGAACGCATGAGACAAATAGTACACCCCAACCCAGGGCCGGTGCAGAGGGATGAGTACGCCCCAGGTGATCGTGTGATTGTCAGGGCCAAGAGGCCAACGGGAAAATTGGATGGGCGGTGGGAGGCGGTACCATATGTTGTGAAGCGAAAGGTAGACCCTGATATTCCAGTGTATGAGGTACAGCCAGTAGGGACTGGAGGACCCTCAAGGAACCTTCACCGTAACATGTTAAGACGCTGCAATTTTGAACACTCGGTGGCCGACGAGGTGGTACAGGCTCCTAGCATTGTTACCAGGGAAACCCCCTTAGACGATGAGTGGTGGGTTGTCCCTGCCCCAGCCGATCCAGGGAACCAAGTCGAGTCTAGTTTGCCGCCCAGGGAGGGAGTTGTACAACCTGCAGAACAGCCATCATTGGGTGTGCCGGGTGCCCCTGATTCTGTGACTCTGCGTAGGTCAGCCAGGTCCAATGCTGGGGTACCCCCACAGCGCTATGCGCAAGATGAGTTTATATGGGAAAGGTTGCCAGGGACGTCAACCTCTAGTGGGGTGGCATGTAAGAGGGTGAAACAGCCCCTGTGTAGTGAATGTGCAATGTGTAATTGAGTTGGTGTTTTCATAACCTGACATTTGTTGTTTGACCACGAGAGGTCGCTGTTGCAAGATAACAAGTAAAAGGAAAAAGGCTGTATGCCCCTGGAAGATTGATGTGGAAACCCTGATCGTTGTAGGAAGGTTCTAGGAGCCATTTTGAGTCAGAGTGTGCTGGACTCTAGAGGAGAAGAGAGAGCTGTGGAGACATCACTGTGCAGAGAGGGTCCTTGGAGGGAGAAGCCACAGCAAGAATAGCTGTGGATTTGAGACTTTCAGAGTCTGTCCAGACACCATCCTAAGGAGAAGATTACTGTCAGAGACTTGGCTGAGAAGTGAGACTGCCAGTGAGACCGCATGCTGTCCGAGGAGCTCCTCTTCACCCGGATGCTAACAGAGACTAAAAGGTACCCAACAGAAGTAAGCGTGCACGCACCACACTGCAAGTTTTGCACCATATTGCTGGGACTGAGTAAAAAGCCTGTAGTTAGTTAGTTAGGTATAATCATCACCCCAGGCTGCAATACTGGTGAACTATCTACCTGTCTGGTAAAAGGACTAAGTCACAGAGGATTTCTACAGAGTTATATCTCCCAGAGAGGGACTTTTAAGGAAGTCTGGGAGCAACATTTAATTTAACTTTACACTGTTTGGCTTGCAAGCTAACTAACCATTATACTTGCTTAGTTGTACTTGGTTTGGGGGGAATTTAGTAGTATTGTGATAAGATTGTAAACCCTGGTGTTACACCGCCGGATGCCTGTGTCACACACACTGAATTGTTCCTGTGTAATAGGGTAATAACAGGTAACAGGCAGCTGCATAGGCGCAGCCTGCAGGTAGGTAAAAGCTTGGAGTATATTGAAGGCCACACTAGTGGGCACCGTGCTGTATAACACCAGGGTCCCAGCCTCTAGGCTGTGTAAATGTAATACCTGGGAGTGTTCTTTTGGACAAAAGAGGTTATCTAAACTAAGTAAAGTCCTATCTTGGTTAAATTGAATTGGACTCACTTCCTTTGTTCGTGACTTCGCTGTATCCTGGGGAGCCCACCTCGGTACACGGCTTACATCCACACAAAACACAATCTACTTCACAATCTACTTTCATGTCCGCATGACTCGTGCGGACAGGGCGCGGAAAGCACACAGACCCCATTATAGTCTATGGGGTTCATGTGCTTTTACTGCTCACCGCTTGCCCGTTTAAGGGGTCCCCATGCAGACTTCCTGGAATGGATTACAGAACGCAGATGTGAACCAGGCCTAAGTGACGATTGTGGAATTTGGTACCAACACTTATAAGAATTTTAGTCTTGCATGACCTACTTCTCCACTGGATCCCATAGAGGTGGGATAGCCTCTCATCCTAAAAGGTGTGGTGCCAAGATGACTAGTTAAAAAAAACACTCTTCACATAATCTTTTATGAAATGTTAATCCCATGACAAATTGGAGTCTTTAACCAAAGTCAAGCTAAGGTAAGGATGAACACATCTGTAATAACATCAGCGTCTTCAAGAAGAAATAGTTTTGTGTCTAATTTAAAAATTCTAATAATTTTGTACTTTTTGTCTGTTTCTAGAATTCATCAACCAGCATTAGAAATCTGCTGTCCGACACAGGCCTGACATACATCCTGTTCTGTAAAGATCACTTTTCTGCTGTAATTTCTAGGATGGTAGGAAATATCCTATATAGTCTCTATTTACTAACACTGACATAGAAAGCCATCCACAATCTGTCCCCTCCATATATCTCTGACATGATCTCCCGCTACCTGCCCACACGTAACCTCAGATCCTCCAAAGACCTCCTACTCCACTCTTCTCTTATCTGCTCTTCACACAACTGTCTCCAAGATTTCACCCGTGCATCCCCCATACTCTGGAACTCCTTACACATAAGACTGATCCCTAAAATCACAGGCTTCAAGAAGGCCCTGAAGACCTACAGCCTCCGATAACACTACTGCTGCCACACCACCATCTGAACAGTCTCCCCCTCACCTTCTGTCTCCATCCCTCCTCCCTCATAGACTGTAAGCCCTTGCGGGCAGGTCCTTCTATCCCACTGTGCCAGTCGGTCTTTGTTAGTAATATATTTGTGCAAACAATGACAGCGAAAAAAATCCAGCACCCAGGAATCCGGTGTAAATTTTAAACATAAAACTTCACTTTTATTTTGATGGAGAAGTACTCCGAGGGTAAAAACAAGACATCCAAACGTGAGTCCGAGTGCAGAGGTGGATTAGCGCATGGACAATGCGTTTCGGTGCTTACAGCACCTTATTCGTGGCATGGAGATTCACGGATAGTGTTGATCTTATATCCTAAAAAACAGACTAAAAATAAAGAGGTACCTCCCATCTGCACTCGGACTCAGTAAGCCGTAAGCCGGCGTTACGAGCGCTCCCATTGAAGTGAATGGGAAGTGTTTGGGAGCCTTCCGCAGCGCTCGCGTGTACGGCTGTGAATGAGGATTTTTACAAGCCCGGCGTTACTCTGTGTGAAGGCAGCCTAAGAAAATCATCCAAAAGAGTTACATGAAAATACAAGTTACTAGATGTAAATAAATAAATAGATAAATAGCTAGATGATATATACTCAGTAATGTCTAATGTTAGGATCACAATAGAAATTCACTGAGAGATGTGTGTATACTAGATTTTTTGTTACTTTTCATTAAATATATAAATAGAAATAAGAATGTATATCTGTAATTCCTATATATTGTTGCTGATTAAAATATATTAGATATATAAATTATTACAATATTATAGAAAAAGCACACCAAGGTAGATGTTACACATTAAGTAAGTATGTCAGCTGCTGAAAATACCGACCAATCATAGAATAGGAAGACTGGCTTAGCATCCAATCACATGAACGCCTACTAGTATCAGTATCTGACCGTGGTTCCTCTTACTCAAAGTAGCGGACATGAAGGAAAGCATGCAAATATCTAGGACTATCAGTCAGTTTCAGGATGATACAAAAAAGTCCAAAAGCGCCGGCCAATAGAAAAACCGCCGACTATCTTAGGCTCCTCCTCCAGCATAACGACCAATCACACAGAAGCCTACTGATACATAGATGACGTGCTGCTGGTATGGTCGAGGGAAGAGAGGTCAGCTATTTCCTTCACCGACCATATCAGCAGCAACGCATACAATCTTTAAGTTCACAGCACCATGGAATGAATAAGATAAGATAAGATAAGATAATCCTTTAATAGTCCCACCTTGGGGAAATTTCAGCGTGTTACAGCAGCATAGTAATACAGATACAGGATAATACAGAGTAATATGTTACAGACGTAGACACAGATAAGCTGAGAAGAGAAGATATACTAGGAGTCCATGGCAGCTAAGGAAAAACAGAAGAGAAAGAGGAAGACCTCATGGTCATCCTCATAATCATTAGTTCTCTGTGCGGAGTGCTCTTCGTTTGGTCTGATGTTGATTATACAGCCTGGTCGCAGTTGGAAGGAAGGACCTGCGATAGCGCTCCTTCTCACACTTGGGGTGAAGCAGACGGTCGCTTACAGTGCTGCCAAGTCCCATCAGGGTCCCATACATGGGGTGGGATTTGTTCTCCCGCATGGAGGTCACCACAGACAGTATCCTTCTGTCACCCACCACCTGTACTGGGTCCAAGGGGCTCCCCAGGACAGAGCTGGCCCTCCTGATCAGCCTGTCAAGTCTATTTCTGTCCCTGGTTGATATACTGCTTCCCCAGCAGGCCACACCGAAAAAGATGGCTGAGGCAACCACAGAGTTGAAGAAGGCCCTAAGAAGTGTCCCCCGGACTCCGAAGGCCCTCAGCCTCCTGAGCAGGTAGAGTCTGCTGTGGCCCTTTCTGTGCAGCGCCTCCAGGTGATCAGCCCAGTCTAGTTTATTATTGAGGAGCACGCCCAGGTACTTATAGGTCCTGACTATCTCAATACATGTTCCTTGGATCTCCACCGGGGTCGGAGCACCTCTCCGTTTACTAAAGTCCACCACCATCTCCTTGGTCTTCCCAGCATTAATCCTGAGCTGGTACAGCACCATGGAATTAATGGTGCTATATAAATAAACAATAATAAAATGTGTACAGGGAGCTTCAAAAAAAGAGTGTACAGTCTGTACACAGTAAATGATGGGCTAACCCAGTCTAAATTGAGACTCACTTTAAGGGGGTCTCCATACCTGCAGATAATCTGTTTGCAGAACTTAGACAATTGTTGCCTCCAATTTACAGGTCTGTGGCATCATATTCATCTTTCACATGTCCTGTTTAACCTGAAGTTTAACAGTTGTCGGACCCTCACTAATCTAATATTGATTCTCCATTCTAAAAAACTAATTTAGGCGAAGGCCCCACTTAGCCAAACACATCGCGTTTTAAACCTATAGGGAAAGTGCCAGCATTTCCTCTGCTATAATTGATATGCTGTGATTTTCCGCAGCTTCTCCGCAGATGATTTTGTTTCTGTAATGTGTTGATGGGATTAGTGAGAATCACATTCACATTGCCAGTACTACAAAACGCAGCATTTTTTTCTGCAGCTTTTCCACAGTGGCAAAAATGCAACGTGCAACTTTAGCCTGAAATGAGCTCCCTCTACTCTGTTTTATCATCACCTGACTGCATGATTCATGGATGGACATCTGCACGGGTGAACATCCATATGGCCCAGCACTTGTTTGCTAAGCTCTGTAAATACCAATACATTTGTACATTATATGTATTGTATATTTTTGAAACCATGATAGTATACATTAATGTGTCCCTTAAATGAGTTTTCCATGAATACATAATGATGATTTATACTATGGATAGAAGATGAAAGTTTGATCTGCGGGGCTGAAAGCGAATACAAACACACGTATCGGAGTCTTTTCTTACCTTTTCTCTAGGCGGGACGTGTCTGGATATATTTGTCTTTTCAAAACAACATCGTTTTGCAATATTCTATCACAAGACGTCCACCCTGTATGTGTCTAGCCAATGGCTGCGTTGTGAATTGCACCCTGTCATGCATTTTGCTATCATGTTGCAATATTGGATTGGTAAAATGTGGCCACATTGAATGGTCTATGGCTACACTTCATCCTGCTGGGCATAGTTTGGACGCCAACCAATCACATTTCCATTGTATATTCTAAGGGCATGTCATCAATGTCTAATCCTTGAAAACTTCTTCAAGGGGCTGTAATGTGTTCTATATTGAAATAAAAGAAAAACTGGTTTACAACAACATATACACTTATAAATATATTTCAAAATTTCATTGTAAACTGACTATAAGACAGAGACGACTGGTTTTATGCTGCCATGATGCGCTTTGAATGTGCAGGGAGATAAATCCATAAAGCGTAATTCTGTATCTTTGCACATAAACAGCTTGCGTTAAGTTCAGCTCATTTACGCTGCAGCGGCCATTTCACTTGCTGGTTACATTGTGTAGATTTTGTGAAGCAGCCTCATTTAATGCTAATCTTAGATATTGATATTGTGTGCACCTCCAGTATACAGAATTAATGGAGTGGGCATAAAGCGGATATTGTATTTCTCTATGTTGTGTCACGTTTTGCTCTGGTTGTTTTACTTATTGAGCTAAGGAAC
Organism: Leptodactylus fuscus; assembly: GCF_031893055.1. Classification (NCBI taxonomy): domain Eukaryota; kingdom Metazoa; phylum Chordata; class Amphibia; order Anura; family Leptodactylidae; genus Leptodactylus; species Leptodactylus fuscus. The sequence continues at coordinate 38,854,611 of NC_134266.1, read as the reverse complement.
TTACTGTATAATTTGTTCGAAAATGTGATATATGCTCGCAACAAAACTTAACACTGAAAACTTTTCTGGCTAAATTTGTAGCATTTTAGCAGTAATTTAATTTTTGTGCCCATACTGAGGGAAGACAGTTTCCATATTCCTTTGTAAGAGGGGTGAACTATATGTAATTTACACTCCCGTCCCCCTGTATTGCATTCGGCAGGGTTTGGGTAGCTCACAGAGAAATAGATGGCGGACAGGTACCTCTGTAACCTGCAGGAACTGATGGACACAGACTCAGATAAACTAGCTATACTTATAAGAGAACCTTACTGTCAACAGCTGAAGAACAGGAACAAGTGAAGAACTCAACAAACACGCAACAATGCATAATATAGTAGTTAGAGATGAGCGAGTAGTATTCAATCGAGTAGGTATTCGATCAAATACTACGGTATTCGAAATACTCGTACGCGATCGAGTACCACTCGCTATTCGAATGGAAAAGTTCGATGCAGAACCAGCCTTGATTGGCCAAATGCTATACAGTCGGCCAATCAACGCTGGTTCTTCTCCTAGCTTTAGAAGTCTTCTCTGTGCAGCCGACTGCGCATATCCGCTTGTAGTGCGGACATGCGCAGTCGGCTCTGCCCAGGCCCAATGCCTGGCAGAATTAATTCAGAGCCGGAAGATGCCGCGGGGACGCTGCAAGGAGAAGACTTCTCGGAGGATCCAGCCCGACCCTCACTCGTGGACTTGGTAAGTATAATTTGATTGAACGTTGCCTACCCCTGAAACGAGCATTTTCCCCCCATAGACTATAATAGGGTTCGATATTCGATTTGAGTAGTCGAACATTGAGGGGCTACTCGAAACAAATATCGAATCTCGAACATTTTACTGTTCTCTCATCTCTAATAGTAGTCCATTCTCTACAGGTGCTCCCTCCTAGTCTCTTGCTTTCGCAGGGTTCTTCACTCTCGAGTACCACGGCTGGTCTCCCCAGAAGCTTCTCTGGTGGCTCACCAACTCCACCAACTCACCAATTCTACTCCACCACAGGTAATATGACCGATCCCATCTAGAGGGTTGGAGTATGGCTACACCTTAGGGGTATCACTATTTCCAATATTAGTTGACTACAACCATTTTAGAGCTCTGACTTGACAATGGATGTTGCAACCCTAGAAATTTAGTACTGCAGCATTTGTTGGTGGAGCTGAGGTATGTTCATGTAATTGTTTCTTCCAGGCCACGGAATTGCTGGAGTCAAGGAGAGACTGAAGCAAATGGAGGTTTGGAACCAATATTCCATGCTCCATGATAAGAGATTTAGACTCAGGACCTGAAGACAGATTTACCCTCCTAACAGGCTGGTTAATCCGAGAAGGGGAGCCATTGCCTGCTTACTGTTAATGGATCTTGTACTAACCCTGGAACACTTGCAGTGTATATTAACAATTGATTGCCGCCATGACTGGGGTTGGAAGAGGCAAAGGTCACACATTTACAGCCGCAGAACCACTTAGCAACTGATGTCTATTGTTGTAATGAAATGTCTTTCTTCACGGAGTATTGGGAATAATGACTAAATTTTGCTAAAGAGAAGATTTGTACAAGTTGGTTTGTGTCATGTGCCATGGGAATGCAAATTTGAAGTGGGGTATTATTCCTACAAAAAAATATTGGCATGAACTGTGTTGACCACATGCTGGACAAGTTGATAAAATGTCAAGGCCCTTCCTTATACACACACAAGTAGTATAGTTCAACATCATTAGCCTTTCAGTGCTGCTTCTTACGACCCCTATGGTGAGAAAAAAAATGTGTCTGCTGAAGGTTAAGACTTAAGATAATAAATGTGATACGAGGCATGTACTCCAGATTTTTGCCACAAAGGACTCCAGAATCCTTTCACATTTAGTAAAATAAATCTCCCCAATGTTATCTATTGTGGCAATACATGCAAAGTGAACCAGCTTTGTAAATAATCTTTTATATGAATATTTGATATGCTATTTAGTCTCTGTACTCTCAGGGATGTGATGTTAGGTAGGAGCAGACGCTGAACTCTGACATTGGCTGCCTCTGATTGGAGCTCTGAATCACACACCCCCTGCCTGACACCGCCCACCTGACATTACAGAGCCTAAATAGCACATCAGGCACAAAACTGACTGTGCTTATTTCTCAGGAATGGTAGGGGCTAGAGAAATAATTCCAACTGTGCCAGAATCAGTGGAGCTGCACCTATAAACAAATGCTAGAACCTTGAATTGATGGAGATCGCAAAAGGTGAGAATATTCTAAAAGTTAATTATTTTGCCTTTTCAGATACCATGCGGTGATAACAAAAATGGTGTCTTTCTGTAGGGTTACATCATAGGATACGTACCTGCAGTTCTGTGTCAAACCATACAGTTAGGTTTGCTACATTGTAGTAAAGTTATCACAGAATAGGCAAACTGTCTCTTTTATAATTTATATATGTCTGTCTGTTTGTTCTCTATCGCAAACCAAACGACTGTACCAATCTTCACCAAATTTGGTACAGAGATACTTCAGGTATCCGGGAAGGTTTAAGACTAGAGATGAGCGAACAGTGAAATGTTCGAAGATCGAAGTTCGATTTGAGTAGCCACTCAATACTCGACTGTTCGATCAAACATCGAACCCCATTATAGTCTATAGGTAATAAATACTCGTTTAGGGGGAAACCACTATTCGACTCAGGAGAGTCACCAAGTCCACTATGACACCCCAGGAAATGATGCCAACACCCTGGAATGCAACTGGGACAGCAGGGGAAGCATGTCTGGGGGCATCTAACATGCCCAAGTCACTGTATTACGTCGGGATCCCTGTCAGCTTGCAATATGTGGGAGCTGACTTTTTCCCATAGGAATGCATTGACCAGCGTTGATTGGCCATACAGAATACAGCATTCGGCCAATCAACGCTGGTTATGCCGGAGGCTCATCTGTGAGGAGGCGGAGTCTAATATCGGACCAGAATGGAGACTGCTGTGGACCGATATTAGATTCTGCCTCCTCCGGCAGAACCAGCGTTGATTGGCCGAATGTTGTACTCTGTATGGCATTCGGCCAATCAACACTGGTCAATGGATTCCTATGCTAAGATGTAGCAGTGCTGGCCGTGCTCTCAGCTCTGATACAGCGGAGCTGAGTGTGCAGCAGGGTTCAGCACATCTCTGATGCAGCAGAGCTGAGTGTGCAAATAGAGTGGTGGGTATGGGGCGGGTTTGGGTTAGGGGAGAGTGTGGTGGGTATGGGGGGTTGGGGTGTAAGGTGGATGGATGATTAGAGGGGGCAGTAATGGAGTAAAGCAGTCCATGGGATCTCATCTTCCCTCTTCCCCTCAGTTGGTGGCAGGTGGACACATATTGGGCAGTGATCTCCACAGTGGACTCCTCTTCTCCCAGTAGGATGTAGAGTTTCCTCTTCTCATCTACAAAGGTGAAATCTTTGAGAGTCTTTGGAAGTAGATGGACCTCACAGCGGAGTATTTGGTGCAGTGTAGCAGGAAGTGGGCCTCATCTTCTAGGGCCACCTGGGCACAGTGATGGCACAGTCTGTCCTCCCGTGGATTGTACGTCTACCTGTGCTGCCCCATCTCCATCTCCAGGTTGTGGGCGCTCAGTCTGTACAGGCTCAGGGTCTGTCTATGTTTGGGATGGGGCATCTTCTCCAGATAGGTGGCCACAGTGTAGTCCCTTTGTAGTGACTGGTACACCGTGAGTTTCTTGGAGTTATTTATTGTGTTTCTCCATTCTTCAATGTACCACTCTTTGCCGCTTTCTATTCTATGACCCCCTTCATTTGAGTCTTGTTCATAAATATATTTATATTATAAATATATATATATATATATATATATATATATATATATATATATATATATCCTATACTACTGGTAAGGCTGTACTATTGCTGACCAATAAAACGTACTAAGCAGCCGGATTAACAAAATACGTGTAAAGCAATACTACCTGCTGCAGTTCCTGCCGCTGTATATTAATCTCTTTACGTTACCCTTTCTCTGCATGTCTAGTTCCTTGTCGTGTTGACTCTGTTTAAAATTAGATCATTTCATATAACTGCCTCTTTTCTCATCCTAAATGAACACTTGTGTCAGAAGTGGCTAACGCAATTGGGCATGCCAACCCAGTGGAATGACTGTTTCCAACCATTACTAAATTGACTGATGAAAGCTCTTTATGGAGCAGTTGAAATGTGGCTAGAAGTCTATGAAAATATTACTGTAAGAGGTGATATATACCCTTTAGCAGCAGGCAATATGCAGTCTTCAGACCGAAGTATAAAGCCACTTAATGCTTGCATCATTGTCAGTTACCATGGCTGTGTCAATTTGATGTAAAAGGTGGATTATATAATACATTGTTCATTATGTGTAAACCTTACAAGGATAAATCAGATTTTACTGTAGCTATTATTATACTCGCCAGTCTGACACAGGAAAATAACATCAGATTTTCTGTACCTAACTGCATTTGTAGTGACATAATTTAAAGTCACAATAAACCCTTCTTTACAAAAATGCTATGCAAGAGATGCCGCTTCTTCACAGTGACTTACCAAAAAGATGAGAACTTCCTTGGTACAAATCTACAGGAAATGTGCTGCAAATGCCAAATGCTTTATCTATTATGATCTACTGGAAGCCGGTGTTTGACATCTGTGCTAATGCCAAGAGCCCATATAAGATGATTGCCAGAAACATTTAGAGAACTATTACATCTTCTTCTTACGTTACAGATCCTTAGGACCATCACATAAAATATCTCAGAGGAACATGAGTACATTCACTTCTAACTACATCCTAATCAGAGATGAGCGAACAGTAAAATGTTCGAAGTTCGATATTCGTTTCGAGTAGCCCCTCAATATTCGACTACTCGAATCGAATATCGAACCCTATTATAGTCTATGGGGGGAAAATGCTCGTTTCAGGGGTAGGCAACATTCAATCAAATTATACTTACCAAGTCCACGAGTGAGGGTCGGGCTGGATCCTCTGAGCAGTCTTCTCCTTGCAGCGTCCCCGCGGCGTCTTCCGGCTCTTCATTCACTCTGCCAGGCATCGGGCCTGGGCAGAGCCTATTGCGCATGCCAGCACTACAAGCGGACATGTGCAGTCGGCTCTGCCCAGGCCCGATGCCTGGCAGAGAGAATGAAGAGCCGGAAGACGCCGCGGGGAAGCTGCACGGAGAAGACTTCTAAAGGTAGGAGAAGAACCAACGGTGATTGGCCGACTGTATAGCATTCGGCCAATCAATGCTGGTTCTGCATCGAACTTTTCCATTCGAATAGTGAGTGGTACTCGATCGAGTACGAGTATTTCGAACACCGTAGTACTCGATCGAATACCTACTCGATCGAGTACTACTCGCTCATCTCTACTAGGAATCTATCTAATTTGCAGATGTCTTAGACAACTCTTTAAGTTATGTGAAGGTAACTTTATTATACTTTGAGGTTTGCAGAGAATCACAGAGTATAATGTGGCCACCATTTTAGTTCACTTCAGATAAATATTCATTTGTTCAGTTTAGTAAAAATAACGAACAATATTCGGGTCCGCATGAACTGATTTGCCCATCTCTATCCGGCTTCTTAGGTCGTATCATTTGGGTGGTGGCCACAACGGTGAGTTTGACCCACAATTTGGTCTGGGCCTTCTCATCGGGGTCATCCAGTGTCATCCATAGCACTTTGAGGGTGAGTTGGAGCCTTGTCCACATTTGGAGCATCAGCCTTTCAGGACTTCCATGGCAACTGTTTAATCTGATGGGCAACGGTATTACCTGTAACATTAATCTGTCTGCCGTTTGTTCTGTCCCCACATGAGGCGAATGAAGATGTGGCAGGTGGATAGGGGCTGGGAGAGGTCCTACCTTCGTTTCCTCAATGCAGGGCAGACAGGACCATGTTGCTCAGCGTCCGGAGAGATGATGCACATCAGGAATGGTGAAGTTCAGGCTTGTTTATTTGGAAGACTGGACATACAGCATATTATGGTAATGCAGCACTTCTCCAGGAATACAGGTGTAACAAGCAGGATGGTACAGCAAGTGTGAGCAACTAGTAATTGTGTGTATGGTCGAAAACTGATGCCTTCTGCTGCTCAGTCCAAGGGTGTCTCTCCCAGAGAAAATGGAGACTAATGATAAGTGAAAACAGGAAACAGTTACCCTGAACCAGGAAGTGAAGGCATGTACAGAATTAACTACAGGCTGTCATACAGAAAAAGGACAGCAGGTGGCAGCATGGAATACAAAGAATACAATCTATGTGTGAACGGTATGACTATATCTAGATGAAACAGCACACTCCCCGTCTGAAATTCCGTAAGGGATTTCACTATATATTTTTTTAAAGTCCAATAACCTAGAAAACAAACACAAATATGCATACAATATAATAATAACTTCAAACGAGGTAGATGACAGGCAGTTCCTGAGATAATCCAAAGATACCCATCTTCGGATCGGAGAAGCCGCACTAGGCCAAACTATCTCCGACCCAGTTGTAATCCAAAGAACGAAGTATTAGGGTAGTGTTCTGTTCATGGTTCATCCTACCGGAATGTCCTCAACTGGTAGTGAGTGGTTTATGGCAAACGTGCCAACCGTGACAGTCTTTGTCTCCATGTGAGTTGTTATAAGATCTCGCAATGTGGACTAACCTTGCTATAGATTTGGCAAGTTTCATCCAATTGGAGAAGTGTTCAAAGCGCTGGCAACCGAGGTTGGAAGTTGTTTTAGTGTTCGTTGTCAAAGCACTAACCTCGGAGCGGACTTCTGGGTCACCATCCGGATCCTGAATGCTGAAGACTTCCTGGACACATTCACTTCCCTTCTGTTCCAACAGAAACTTAGGACCTGAAAGCCAAGAAGAGTTAGCGAAGGAACTTATAGACATACGTCTAGTGGCATGGTCAGCTGGATTAAGTTCGGATGGGATATAGTACCATTGTTCGGGCTTGGAAGATCTCCTTATTCTCTCAATGCGGTTACTGACGTACACATAGAAGCGCCTTGTTTGGTTGTAGATGTAACCTAAGACAATCTTACTGTCACTGTAGTATTGTACGTTATCTATGTTGACGTCCAGTTCGTGCTGTATAAAGTCTGCGAGTTCTACTGCAAGCACGGTCCCACAGAGCTCAAGCCTGGGAATAGTGTGTTCAGGCTTGGGAGCTAACTTAGCTTTGCCGAAAACGAACCCAACGTGATCTTGATTGTCGGGTCCCGTTACCTTCAGATAGGCAACTGCTGCAATGGCCTCCATGGATGCATCCGAGAACACATGAAGTTCCCTTCTAGTGCTAGCAGCGAGTGAGGTTCTGGCGTAACATCTTGGTATATGGATTTCATCCAAGGCACACAAAGATTGTTTCCAGGTTTCCCATTTTGATTCCTTATCAGGGGGAAGTGGGGCATCCCAGTCTTTGACTGTTTCGGAAAGTTGTCGCAGAAGAGATTTACCTTGTATGGTTATTGGTGCTACGAATCCCAGCGGGTCGTATAAGCTATTCACCACTGACAGGACACCACGTTTAGTGAATGGTTTATCTGCGCAATTGATTTGGAAACTAAAGGTATCGGCTGACAGGTTCCACCTCAAGCCTAGGCTTCTCTGCACAGGCGGACAATCTGATCCCAGGTCTATGTCCTTGAATACTGGAGCGTAGTCGCTCGACTCAAAGGCTCTCATGACAGCCGGGCTGTTTGAAGCAATTTTGTGCAGTCTAAGATTAGCTCGGTACAGCATACCTTGGGTCCTCTTGAGTAGGTCGATCGCCGCTTCTTCTGTGGGTAGAGATTTTAGTCCATCATCTACATAGAAGTCTTTCTCTACAAAGTCTCTGGCATCTATTCCATATTCGGACTCTCCTTCTTGTGCGGTTCTCCGCAGACCATAGGTTGCCACTGCGGGGGAAGGGCTGTTCCCGAATACGTGCACCCTCATGCGATACTCCACCATCTCTTTGTTGGGGTCATTGTCCTTGTACCACAGGAACCTGAGGAAATTCCTATGGTCCTCTCTGACTATGAAACAGTGAAACATCTGTTCAATGTCAGCGGTGATGGCAATGGGCTCTTTCCGGAACCTCATCAACACTCCTACTAGGTTATTTGTTAGATTAGGACCTGTGAGGAGGACATCGTTGAGAGATACGCCTTGATGTTTGGCACTTGAATCAAAGACAACTCTAATTTGCCTAGGTTTCCGTGGTTGATACACTCCGAATGAGGGTAGGTACCAGCACTCTTCATTTTCCTTTAAGAGAGGCGCTGGCTCCGCATGGTTATTCCGGAATATTTTGCTCATAAAGGTGATAATGTGTTCTTTCATCTCCGGTTTGTTGCTAAGTGTACGCTGGAGGGAGTTGAATCTGGACAAGGCTTGTTCACGATTATTTGGAAGTCTTACCCTGGTGGCTCGGAAGGGTAAGGGAAAAACCCAGTGATTAGTCTTGTCCTTAAGGAACTCATTGTCCATTATCCTGACAAATTCCTTGTCTTCCATTGATGGGGCTACCTTGTTGTCATCCTTAGTTGTATGAAACACTGATTTTCCCAAGTTGTCTGCATAGGGAGAAGGAATGGCATCAGGTAGTTGTACGGGATCCGGAGGTTTCTCTTTCACATCATAGTGACGAGGGCATGGTTTGCAGAAAGTAGTTCGACCGTCCCGGCGTACATAGGTCTTAAAGGAATCAACACTTGTTCGGTCCAAGCACACATTTCCTATGATTACCCACCCTAAGTCGAGTCTCTGTGCATAGGGGGCGTGGTCAGGACCATTGCACTGTTGGCGGACCTTATGTATCCTTAAGTTGTCTCTGCCAAGCAGAAGTAGGATTTCAGCATTTGTATCCATAGGTGGGATAACGTTGACTAGGTGCCTTAGGTGTGGTTGATGGAACGCAGCTTCTGGGGTAGGAATCTCATCCCTTTGGTTTGGTATTTGATCGCATTCAATTAGCGTAGGTAGGGGTATTTCTACGCCTCCATTGATGGGAGAAGCGATGAAACCTTGTGCCCTCCTGCCACTAGTTTCTATGCGGCCTGAGCAAGTGTTCAGAGTGTAGGGCATCGCTGGTCCTTTGATTCCAAAGACTTCAAAGAACTTAGGTCCAGCTAGGGATCGATTGCTCTGATCATCAATGATGGCATACATTTTTACTGCATTCTCTGGTTGCCCTTCTGGATAAACTCTGATTAGGCATATCCTAGCACAACATTTATCACTTTGGCTCTCCCCACATACTTCTGAGCATGAGCAGGAGACCACTGTGGTAGACTTGGTGTTAGCCTGTGGCTCCCCGCCATGGTTTGTAGCCGGACTAGAGGAAACTGCGACTGCTGGATCACTGGTGGCTGAGGTTGGATGCAAAGCTGATGGGTGTTTGTCACTATGACACTCTTCACACTTAATGGCAGATTTGCAGTCCTTGGCCATGTGTTCTAAAGAGGCGCAGCACTTGAAACACACCCCAAGTTCACTGAGTATTTTGTTGCGCTCCAGCATAGTTTTGGACCTGAAGCCTCTACATTTGTTCAACGAGTGTGGTTTTTTGTGAATGGGACACTCACGATTGAAAGATTTATCTCTTGAGGAAACAGTGCGCTGTTTATCAGTGGGTACCGCAGGTAGTGGCAGGTTAGTCTTTCTGACACTTACACTGCTCTTCAAATCCTTGCGTTTATGTGTGACGCTTTCATACCTTGGTGAGGATGTTGCTGTGGCTGCGGTGTTAGACTCCAGGAAGTCTAGGCTAGGGTCATTCCTCATTTGGGCCTGTTCGTCGATGAACTTGCAGAATTGAATGAATGGAGGAAAGGTGACATCATGTGACCGTTTGTACCTGGAGACACATACCGCCCACTTCTCTTGCAGACTATGTGGCAGCTTTGAGACGATTGGGTTCACCCCATGGGCGGTGTCTAGGTAGCACAATCCAGACAGACGAGGATCCTTTTTTGCAAGTTCCAGCTCCATAAGCAGATCACTCAAGTCCAGAAGCTTTTGGGCTTCCTTAAGGTTGATCCTTGGAACATTTTGCAGTCTCTTGAATAGGGACCTTTCTATGGCTTCAGCGCTACCATAGGTTCTTTCGAGTCTTAGCCAAGCAGCAGCGAGACCTGATTCCGCTTGCCCCACATAGACGGTCCGAAGGCTTTTGATACGGTTTGAGGAGTCAGGACCCAACCATTTAACCATAAGGTCGAGCTCCTGTTCCGCAGATAGGTTGAGGTCAGCAATGGCGGCCTTGAAGGTAGCCTTCCAGGCTCTGTAGTTCTCTGCACAATCATCAAACTTTGAGAGGCTGGTACTGATCAGCTCTCTGCTCACCATAAACCTGGCAAATTCAGACATATCTGATCCTTCACTCCTTGTTGCCGCGTTAGCTTGTGGTGCTCCTTGGGCGTATAAGCTGTGTGGCGTGAAAGGGTGAATTGCTCCTGGGTAGAATGATGTCGCTGCAGGGTTGAGCTGTGGTTTAACCTCTGGAGATTTCGATGACTGCGGCTTGAACTATGGAGATGGGCTGGAATGCGTGTTGTGGTCATCTTGTGATGATTGCTGCTCCTGAGGGGACACATTATGGCATTGGTCTTGGGTCTCTGCAGATGCTGTGGGTAACACTGGCACCGTAGGTTGGGCTGACTTGGATGTTTCCACATTGTCGGGTAGAATGTCACTGGAGAAGGCATGTTCTGCAGATATCTGTCTCTGTACGTAGACTCTGGTACGAACAGCTGGATCATCTTCTTCCAGTGGTAGTAGGCAAATTGGGTCGAGGTTTTGCTTCAAAGCTTGCTCGAGTATTGTTACTTCAGCTAATGCGATTTTTTCCTCCATTTCTGTTTGAAGGATCTTTGCTTTGGCTTCTGCCTCTGCCTCTGCCATTGCTTTCTTGGCTTCTGCCTCTGCCATTGCTTTCTTGGCTTCTGCTTCCGCCTCTGCTTTCTTGGCTTTTGCCTCTGCCTCTGCTTTCTTTTCTGCGTAGGAACGTCTTAGTTTGGATCGCTCTGCGTTTAAACGAGCCTCTAGAATTCTGTCGCTGAGGGCAGAAGTTCTTGAGCAGGATGATCTGTATGATCGAGAAGAGTGCTTGGATGAGCCTGACCTGTTAGATCTAGCTTCTTGCAGATAAGTGATACGGAGCTCTGCTTTATCTTTGGCGTCTTGCACAGCAGCGTCCCTTTCTCTGTTTGTGGAATCTGCTTTGCTTAGCTCTGATAAGGCGTCGTCAATATTAGAGTCTTTTAGGAAGGCAGCATACCTTGTGGATAACCTCTTGTACCTTCCATGGGTCGTATCTAGCCGTTTTATAGTGTCCTGTAGACTAGCTGCATCATTTTTGTGGCGTTGGATGCTTGACATGAGGGAGGTGACTCGTTCCCATAGGTCATGCAGGTTGTCATTGAACTCATCCTTCATGTAATGGTAGTTCTCGAGGACCTTTACGGTTGGCTTAAGAGAGCGTACAGGTCGTGAGTCTTGGCCTGCTTCTGGTGCTGACTCTACTTCCCGTTCCTCATGGTAAGTAGTATCGGGCTGTATTTGCTCTGTTTCAACACTGGGAGACAATGCAGAGTCCTTTTCGGCCATTTTGGTTTAAGGTGCGCTGTCTCTTTAAGAAACTGGACTTTTGAATTGGGGCCTGGAAACCGCAGTGCAGCTTAGTTAAGGTGTTCTGACAAGATTCCCAAGCTGTTTTTGGAGAATCGTGGGGTATTGCAGTCCGACAATCTGCATCAATGTTGTATAACATACAGAGAGTCTCTATACACAATGCAGACTAGGGTGACACTGCAGACAGTTTCTTAGCAGAGCAGAGTTGTGATATATGGGCAGGCAGAGGGGTTACTACAGGTTGGGGCCGGGCTTTAAGGCAGTTTTCGACTGTTCTGTCCCCACATGAGGCGAATGAAGATGTGGCAGGTGGATAGGGGCTGGGAGAGGTCCTACCTTCGTTTCCTCAATGCAGGGCAGACAGGACCATGTTGCTCAGCGTCCGGAGAGATGATGCACATCAGGAATGGTGAAGTTCAGGCTTGTTTATTTGGAAGACTGGACATACAGCATATTATGGTAATGCAGCACTTCTCCAGGAATACAGGTGTAACAAGCAGGATGGTACAGCAAGTGTGAGCAACTAGTAATTGTGTGTATGGTCGAAAACTGATGCCTTCTGCTGCTCAGTCCAAGGGTGTCTCTCCCAGAGAAAATGGAGACTAATGATAAGTGAAAACAGGAAACAGTTACCCTGAACCAGGAAGTGAAGGCATGTACAGAATTAACTACAGGCTGTCATACAGAAAAAGGACAGCAGGTGGCAGCATGGAATACAAAGAATACAATCTATGTGTGAACGGTATGACTATATCTAGAAGAAACAGCACACCGTTCACCAGGCAGGTTACAGTGGCCAAAGTAAATGAAGTTCCAGCTCCAGAGGTGAAAGATCAAAGCTTCAAACAATGGTTGTAGGAAGCCAGGGGTACCAGCAGGTGACTCCACCCAAACTTCCTGGGGTGTCGCTGCACTGATGAGTTACATCACTTCCTTTGTGGTGGTAGTGGTTGCAAAGTCATTATCCACATGGATAACAGTAACAATGGTGACTGGAATAACTATAGGAGTCACAATGGTCACAGCTGTGACCAGGACCAGAAACTAAGGGACCCACAGGTCTCCCTTAACACACTATGACATGTCATGTCGTTCCTCGCATTTCTTCTTGGCTGGACATGTTCAGAATCAGATATGTGTGTCACAAGATGGCCAGCTTTTTTAAAAAACATAGTGTTGCAATATTCTTTTTCAGTATGTTTATCCTATAGCTATATGGTAGTTTTGTGGATCGCAGCCTGTTAAGTTTTGCTTGTATACCGTACAATTACATTGCATTTGCCCTTCTAAAGTACAGAAGGAAAAATCTGCAGGATGGTCTCTAGTTATGCAGGAAGACATGCTAGAAGCACCCACTACACCGATGCTGGTGCTCACTATGCATCATAGCGCCAAGAAAAAGAAGACGCTCAAAAATAAATGAAAAGCAATTGTCAACCATCTTTCCCAAATACATTTAATGAAGATGAATGAATTGATTTGCTCAGTTTAATACTCATAACTTGTAAAGAATTTTGCATTCCTTAGAGTGAATCTAAAATAATGGCGCCATTATGATGCACACAGATCTGTTTTGCATGTACGTGTAATATGATCCCCATAATGATGTTCCATATGCCTTCTATTTCATATAGAGGCATTTAGTTTCTTTTGCATGAATTGTTAGAAAAAAACAGTTCACGTTCCACCAGATGCTATATCAGATGCTGTATAATGGAGGAGGTCTCCCGTAGAACCATTCCATCTGAATAAGAGTGCAGAGCTGTAGTAAGGCAATGTATAGAGGTATATAGAAAGCCTACAGGCTAGGGTTTAGCAGATCCTGACTTTTCAGGATCGATTTTAAAATCCGATTTCCGATCATTTTTCATTCGAATCCCAATGCAGGTCAGTGGATAGACAAAAAACAGCACCGAGCTGCACATAGTGAAGTACCGTATAATACGGAGGTTAATATGACAAGAATGCTCCTCACCTTGAAAGGTTGTGATCACAACCTTTTTAGCAGTATATAGACCACTTGGGGAGGGGAGGTCTTGTACCCCTGGAGGAGAGCCAGCAGAATCCACGTCACCCTAGGGGTAGGTAATGGCGAAAATGGACCGGACAAACCGAGGATCACCGCGCTCAATCCGTTGTTCTCTTGAAAACTCACTTTATTGAGGAAAAGTACACACAACGCGTTTCGGGCTAACCGCCCTTTTTCAAGTGTATAGACTAAACGAAAAATAAGAACAATAGCCCCAAAAGAGGGGAAAAGCAGCAATAAGCAAACCAGTAAAACATAATAAAAAGTATATATACAAACACCTCTGTGTCTAAAAAGGCATCCAAATGTGCTTTGCCCGAAAGATGTGTTACAAGGCGTATTGCTACTACAGTGTAGAGCTGACATGATATCAATCTACTACATTTGTACTAAAATCAGCATGTTGCCAAACCAAATAGTACATGTGAGGGATTCATATCAAACAAGATATTTGTGAAGGTAACTGACAGGTGCAAAGAGTCTTACAATAACCGGCTTCAGTTAAAGTATGGTCTATACAAGATAAAGTGCCAATAGAACAATTACTGGAAAAACAAAGGTCTTACCTTATGACTAGTGTCGAGCTGGATGCTTGATCCAGCCGACCAAGTCTAGCCCTTTAAATAACATTGGTGGCAGTGACTGTTTCGGCGCCTTTTTCGGGCGCATGCGTGGTCAGCCGCACGTGTGAGCGGCGTCCAGCACTACAGAGAGCGCATGCGTCGGCCCAGCTTGCCGCACGCATGTGCACCCAGGCTCCGGGACATGCCAAGAGGCATTTGACAATGGGATTTTATTAAAGAAAGAAAAAGAATTTCTTTCCATTAGAAACCCGACTTTGGCAATTTATTACCATCTGCCAAAGATTCATAAGAATCGGGAAAATCCCCCGGGTAGACCTATTATATCTGGCTTGAATTCAGTTACAAGGAATCTGTCTCAATATATTGATATCCAGCTTCAACCATACGTTCTGAAACTTGAATCATACCTGAAAGACTCCCCACATTTGATAGATCTTGTGCTAGACCTACAGTGGGCTAACGATTACAGATGGGCCACGCTAGACATTACCGCACTATACAGCAATATCCCTCACTCCCAGGGCATAGAGAATATTGCTAAAGTCTTAGAAGGAGATGATGGGATGCCGAATGCACAGAAGAAGTTTATTCTGGACGGCATCCGATTTATTCTTAAGAACAACACCTTCAGCTTTGAGGAGAAAATCTACCTACAGACGAGAGGGACAGCCATGGGGACGCGATTCGCGCCCAGTTTCGCAAACCTGTATGTGGGCAGTTTCGAGGAACAGTTCATCCTTAAAAACACCAAATGGGCTGACAACATCATATTATACAAAAGGTACATCGACGACATGATCTTTATTTGGAGAGGTACGAACCTTGAATTCAACGATTTCACTGATTATCTTAATGACAACCAATGGGGCCTACACTTTTCCGGTGAATCCAATGAGAAAGAAATTAATTACTTGGACCTCACTCTAGTGGGAACAGGCGACAAGATTTCCACAAGAACCTTCTTTAAGACAGTGGACTGTAATAGTCTGTTAGACTACAAGAGCTTACACTACAGAAAATGGAAGGACAATGTCCCCTTCGGACAGTTCAAAAGGGTTAGACGGAACTGCACGAATGACATAGATTTCAACTCTCAGAGTGAAATCTTGACCAACAGATTTTTGGAGAAAAAGTACCCAAGGAGCCTAGTCAATGCAGCCAGAACACGTGCCTCCAGCTCGACTCAACGTGATTGCCTTTTACCTAGGGTTAAGGATGACCAGGAGTCAAACGGGATCAATTTCATAACCACCTATAATGGTGCACACTCCAGAATCAGGAAAATCTTAAAGGATCACTGGTTCATTTTAGAAGGAGACGACTTTCTCAAACCTTTATTACCAAAACAACCCAGACTGACATTTCGAAGAGCACGCACACTTAAGAGTACCCTGGCACCCAGTAAATTACGTTCTCAAAACAAAAGTAACTATCCGGGTACCTCTAATCTGGGACCGATAGGGAGCTATCGTTGCAATAGCAAAAAATGTAAGTGTTGTCATAGCATCAAGGATGGGGCTAAATATATAACTAGCAATACCACAGGTGAGACTTTTCCAATCTCACAACATTTATCTTGCGATTCGAATTATGTTATTTATGTTCTGGAATGCCCATGCGGCCTCCAATATGTGGGCCGCACGATTCGGCCTTTAAGGGAAAGGCTCACAAAACACCGGTTTAATGTTAATAACCGGTTTCTCAAACATAGCGTGTCTAGACACGCAGCCACAACACACGATGGCTCTTTTTCTAAATTCTCAGTTGTACCGATTGATCATATCTCCATCTCCTCCGCCAACAGATTTAGTTTATTACGAAAGAGAGAGATGTACTGGATATATAAAATGAATTCCCTAGTACCGGCGGGTTTGAATGAGGCCCTGGAAGATATCTCAGGTTAAAAAACGTTATGATTTCCCCAGTACTCAGGCCCCACCTTCATCTATCTGTGACTCCAGTATCCAGTTTTTCCCACGAATAAATGTTTCCGCTCCAACATGGACATGAATATCATGGTTGTCTTAGGTCCTTAAAGGATTATTTATTTTGAGTATACACATTTACATATTTTATTTGTATTATTCTTATGCATTTTTTATTTATTTATTGGAAGCTTTTTTGTGTCTATTTTTGTGTCTATTTTTATGTATATTTATTCAACTGTAGTCTACAATCTATTTTTAATGTATATTCATTTGACTGTATTTCCACATTTTTAATGTATATCCATCCAAATGTATTTTGTTTTCGGCACAGCCATACGCTCACCAAATGGGTGGCTGTGCCTCTAAGTATGCCATAGGGTCAGCGATCCTGCAATCCCTGCAGACGCTGACTCCGTACTTCATTGCGGCAGCACACACTGTCACCAATAACAGTGGGTGCGCAGGCGCGATACGGCAACGACCGGCGCGTGCGCACTCATCACTACCAAGGCCGGCGACTCGCGCGCACATTAGCAGGCGCGCGGTGTCCCGGAGCCTGGGTGCACATGCGTGCGGCAAGCTGGGCCGACGCATGCGCTCTCTGTAGTGCTGGACGCCGCTCACACGTGCGGCTGACCACGCATGCGCCCGAAAAAGGCGCCGAAACAGTCACTGCCACCAATGTTATTTAAAGGGCTAGACTTGGTCGGCTGGATCAAGCATCCAGCTCGACACTAGTCATAAGGTAAGACCTTTGTTTTTCCAGTAATTGTTCTATTGGCACTTTATCTTGTATAGACCATACTTTAACTGAAGCCGGTTATTGTAAGACTCTTTGCACCTGTCAGTTACCTTCACAAATATCTTGTTTGATATGAATCCCTCACATGTACTATTTGGTTTGGCAACATGCTGATTTTAGTACAAATGTAGTAGATTGATATCATGTCAGCTCTACACTGTAGTAGCAATACGCCTTGTAACACATCTTTCGGGCAAAGCACATTTGGATGCCTTTTTAGACACAGAGGTGTTTGTATATATACTTTTTATTATGTTTTACTGGTTTGCTTATTGCTGCTTTTCCCCTCTTTTGGGGCTATTGTTCTTATTTTTCGTTTAGTCTATACACTTGAAAAAGGGCGGTTAGCCCGAAACGCGTTGTGTGTACTTTTCCTCAATAAAGTGAGTTTTCAAGAGAACAACGGATTGAGCGCGGTGATCCTCGGTTTGTCCGGTCCATTTTCGCCAATGCAGGTCAGTGGGATTTTTTTATTAATCGGAGATCGGATTTTAAAAGCAATCCTTGAATTGCTTAGAATCCATGCTGTGTAGTGAATCACTAAGTAGTCAGAGGATTTTTTTTTAATCCTTTGGCTACTTAGTCCCCCCTCTTGTCCACTTACCTCCAGAGATGGCTGCTCCGCTGTTCTTCGTCTCGCTGCCGGTCCAGCTGCAGTCTTCTTCTCCCTTCGCTGCCCCCTCCCTGCCAGGTTAGGAGAGTGTGGGCGTTTTAGGAGTGTGTGGGCGGGTACTGGGAGGGGAGACGTCACGAGACGAAGAGCAGCAGAGCAGCCATCTCTGGAGGTGAGTAGCTACTAGAGATGCTACTTTAGTCTCCCATTAGAATGAATGGAGGCAGCCGGCGTGCAGGGGGTTAAGGCTGTGTGCCGGCTGCTTCCATTCATTCCTATGGAACCGCAGTGGAGCCTTCACACTGAGTATACGCTATATACTCAGTGTGAAGGCATTGTGGGAAATACTACCGATCTCAATCCCACCTAATCCGATCGCGATCGTGAAATTTTCTCGATCGCTGATCGGAATCTGATTTTTTCCGAACACGATCGCTCAACCCTATTACAGGCCTGTAATATGGTACCTTCAGGACTGTGGAATGTGCCATTGTACAAGCTTTATGCACACGACTGTACGCTGTGCATGAGGTCAAAGACTGGACTACATGGCAGTCACCCATTCCTATGTTCCTTGCAATGTAGAGGCATTGGAAACAGGGCTACACACCCCAGACTGTATAGAAGACTTGGGATTAGCAATTGATAGTTAGTATTCCACAACTGATATCACAGTCAGCATGTCTTAAATAGTATAATAGTATATTTTGAGCCATAGTCTTATATTAGATATCATGTGACATATAGAGTTTCTTCTGTTTATAAAGAGCATTTGCTCAATGCCATCCATACAATAGAATAGAGTTCAAAGGAAAAGTAGGATTGTTCTGTACAATGTGTTTCCATGGCTTTTGTTCCAGTCTTTTACTAGCTGTATAATAAAAATTTGCACTTAAGAATTAACATTAAATGAATACAACAGCCCATTGATTGCTTATTTTGCTCATTTTTGCATGTCATTGGTTCATCGAGTCCATATGCTCACCTAATAACAATACTAACACTGACATTTGCATTGCAATTTGCTTTTCTCCAGCTGGCACAGAAAAAATCATTCAATGGCACCTGTTTAGATGGGCTGATTCATCAGGGTTGTGTTTGGAGAATCGGTGCATAATTGTATGCATTAACATGTAAGTTTTCTCACCTGCTTTGGCCTGGAGAGAATTTGGAGGCCTGGAAAATGTCAGATCCTTCGAGTGAAGTAATTGAACAAAAGTGGCTTTTGCTTTTGATTGTTTCATCTTTATCTTGTCTTCTTGAAATAGAAGTCAAAGGAAACCCATCTGTAAAATTCGTGGCTTGTAAAGTCATTAAAACCCAACAATCTGAAATCAACCAAATCATTTCTTTATAATTCTAAGGCTGGGTTCACACAGTGCAGTTCTGTTATATTTTTGTTGCTGTTTTTTTTTTTTTTTTTTTAAATCAAAGCATCTTAAGAACTGCAATGAGCTTGTAATTGCAATAATGAGTAGCACTTGTTACTATGTATCTCACCTGTAAGTAATGGCCATGATATGTGAAAACCTTTTATTTACCGGAATAGTGAGGCTCCATTTACACAGCGCTTTGTTTTACTGACTGCAGGTTTTAATTGCATTTTAATTTAATAAGTTGCATAATTCTGCTATGGCAGTAAATCAGAGGTTTGCACTTTAATGGCCGTTAGCATACAGGTAAGGGCTCGTTCACATCTGCGCCCGGTCTCCGTTCATACAGGTTTCCGTTTCCTGCACAAAACAGAGCAGGAGACGGAAACCTGTAGTACTCTCTCAAACCCATTCATTTGTCCATTTGCCGGCCGTGAGTGCCGGTGAGCGTTTTATGCTCTCTGCCGCAAAACCGATTTTTAAAAAAACGGACACAGAGTTGGACATGCAGTACTCTGTGTCCGGTATAAAAAAAAACGGTTTAGCGGCGGAGAGCATAAAACGCTCACCGGCGCTCACGGCCGGACCCGGTCTGACAGCTTTCCGTCTTCTGCATGCAGAAGACAGAAAGCTCAGAACGGAGTCCGGGCGCTAGTGTGATCCCAGCGTAAGATGTATAGTAACACGTGCACTTGTTACTGTTACAGTCCTTCAGTAAAAAAGCATTATGTAAATACAACCTTAAAATGTGCAACTCAGCTTTGGCTAGATTCACACTAGCATTCGGCTCTCTATCGTTTGGGTCCACATGGGGACCTGACAGATAGAGAGCCTGTCCACTTAAAAAGTGGTTATTCGTGGATACCTGTAGACCCCATAGACTATAACGGGGTCCACTGGGTTGTCACCACTTTTATACTGAAACCAGTGGAGAGAAATGTCCTCCTTGCAAGACTTTTGTCTGCCGATTTAAGGGAGGGTTCACACGATGTCTTTTGGCTCGCAATCTGGCACGTAGACGGGAGCTTTTGCGGGCCGTTCACGCTCCCATTGGTTTCAATGGGAGCGTGGATCGTATACGCGGCGCTATTTTGAGGCCGTGATTTTGCATCACGCGGCACGTTACTCCATGTGAACTCTCCCTTAGGTGGAATCTGCGGCAGAGGTCCCTACAGAGACTTCAAAGAAGAAGTGAACCTAGCCTTACCTGAAATGCACAGTTACATGCAGTGTCGGACTGAGGTGTCTAGGGCCCACCAGTGGAGTTGTTTCTAGGGGCCCATCGCCAGGACCCCTGCAGATCAGCAGTACTGAGACAGGGCAGCTAAATTAAATAACATGTTGGGAACAATGCTGCCATATGATGTGCACCACTGCACTACCTAAACTATAGCTAAACTAAACTAAGCTAGACTCTGTATGGCAAGTGAACAGTGTGGCTCCTAGAATTGTTACCATTACCTGTAGCTGCATTGTACTGGAATAGCTGATCGGCAGAGGTCCTGGCTGTTGGACCCCCACAGATGTAATATTGATACCCTATCCTAAGGACAATCAATATTAGAAAGATGAATAAATCCTTTAAAGAGGATGTCCAGGAATTGGAGTAAGTCGTGGTGAGCAGAAGGCGTAAAAAAAAAACAAATTAAAAAAGCATACTCACCTGTCCTCGGCACGCTATTGCCCATTCAGTCTCATGCTGGCACCTTCTTGCTGGCAGTCCTGCACCTCATGTGACCGCAGCCTGTGCCCTGTGCATCACACAACTCTGGCCTGGCCCTGGCCTGGGAGAGTTAATTTAATGGGGGGCCTTACTGAACCTCGAATGCCTGTCAAAATAGACAGTGGGGGTCTGGTAGGGCCCACTAAAGGCATGGGGCCCATCGGGGGAGTCACCAGTCCCCCGCTGGGCCAGTATGACCCTGGTTACATGTACTACATATATCTACAGTTAAAAACTGTTCTAAAAAATGCTGAAAAAAGTAACACAATTGCAATAGAACTGTGTGAACTCATGGTATTGATGGCCCCATTTGACTAAGGTTGTCCAAACACACTGATCTCTGTTACACTGGAAGACCATGTGAAATGTATTTCGTGTTCAGCTAATATTCATGCATAGTCTTGCATAAGTAATGATAATTAATAGCCAATATTCCTAAAAACATGCATATGAAGGAGTTCCTTGCCATAGATCTGGAGGTGATGGGGAAATTTACTTATACACCTGGATAACCTTTGGAATTAAGATACATATAGAGAGGTGGGTAGCTTCAGTATGTAGTACCTTCTGTCCAGTGGCGTAACTAGGAATAGCAGGGTCCCAAAGATGAACATTTGACATGGCCCACACACACAAACCACATTCCTGCATGCACTATTTTACCCCTTAGTGTCCCCTGAAAAGACCCCAGAGTATAATGATAGTAGTGTTTGTTGGGGTTTGGCGGGCCTGCAGCCTCACTTACAGGGGCTCTATCAGAAAAATTATGCTGTATGAGCCCCACATATGCATGAATAGCCTTTAAAAAGGCTATTCAGGCACCGCTAATGTTATTTTACCCCCCCCCCCCCAGTTTTAAAAAAAACTAAAGGATCAAATCTAGCGCGTGCGCACTGCCATTGAGCAAAATGGCGCTGGAGCGTGTGCAGTCTGGAGAGAACGCTACTGTGCACGCGCCGGATTTGAACCGCCGAAAGAAGACAACGATGAAGCCGGGGAAGAGCCGGGACTGGAGGGTGTCGCCGAAAGAAGAAGAAAGAAGAGGAAGGCGTGCATCACCGCCCAGCGTGCACGCTAAGGTGTGATTTACATACAGTATATGTTTTTATAGTTCTATTTTAAACCGGGGGGGAAGGGGGGTTTAAAATAACAGCAGCGGTACCTGAATAACTATTCACGCATATGTGGGGCTCATACAGCATAATTTTGACAATGATGATCCCCGCTCCTAATCACAGCCCCCTC
Source organism: Leptodactylus fuscus (assembly GCF_031893055.1). Lineage (NCBI taxonomy): Eukaryota > Metazoa > Chordata > Amphibia > Anura > Leptodactylidae > Leptodactylus > Leptodactylus fuscus. Next base: position 38,832,645 of record NC_134266.1, on the reverse strand, counting down.
TGATTCAGGAGCAGGGATCGATAACTAGGGCCCATTACCTGCTGGGGTTACTCCTACAGGTAACAGCCTATTAAAAAAAAAAACACCAGGGGCTCACCAGGCCCCCTATTGTTACAGGTCATATGGCAACCACTACCGCAGCTACCCCAGAATTTACTGTTTCTGTCGATGGGTGAAGTATCAATGTTTTCCTTAGGAGAAATAGGGGTGATTAAAGGGTCAATATACATAGCACCCTATTATATACTAACATAATATCCATTATCAATGTAATACAGTTTGTTTACCCAACCGTACCACGGTCGTTTCGTAGTCTATGACCTTTAAAATGCACTTGTCCAGACCATTGTAAGTCCTTCACTGTCTATGTCTATAAGTCCATGGACTGATATGAAGCAGCTGTAACCCCATGTTTAAATTACAGCTGAAACATAAAGGGCGCCCCATTTCACCAATGCCCGCACCCCAATGTTTGCCACGCCTTTCTCTCCTCTTCTACTTTAGTGGTGTAACCAATACATCTGGGGCTTTCAGCACTGATTGGACAGTATCAGGCTTGGGACACACCCGTTTGACAAGGAAATGGTAACACCCAGTTGTCAATATAGTTCTGTATTTCTCAGAGGAATAACAGAGGACAGCACAACACAGAATTAGAAGAACATCATGAAGCACATACACATAAACTGAAATAGAGCTGAGAGCGAGCTGAGAAGTCCTCTACAATGGTGGCACAACCTGGACATTTTCTCTACTCCAGAAGTTAGTAGAAACTGGAAATCTAGTACCGGTATATATTTGGTTATTTTCAGTTATTTCGTTTTCAAAGATTTTTAATAAAAGAAATAATATGACACATTGTACCAATAAGAATGTTATTAGGAACATGTAGTCCGACCATCAAACTGAATGTATCCCCGAAATCAGCACAATGCACTAACCTAAGTGCAAGCTAAAACCTCTTAGCACTTAGAAAGAGAACACCATTGTGTAAAAACGCTGAAAAAAAAAGAACGGGAATAAAATGCAATCTATAAATTGTTTCATATTGTATAGAAAATAAAATTTTACACTAGGTATGGCGCATTTCATTTCAGTGAAAGGTAGTAATCTAAGGATTATATGGCAACAAAGAGATGTAGGTTGGGGATCTGAGACTTATGAATAAAGGGGGTCTAAACATACTGAAATGTTCTCAAAAAGTAGGATTTTATTGACCCTATTAATCGTCTCATATAAAAAAGAGGTGGTACTCCATTTATTAGCAAAATGTGTCATTAGTATGCATTGTAACAGTTTGTAGGATGACTGTAGCTTAGGGGAAGTTATAGTCATAGTTATGCTCAATGGGGAAATAGAATGTATATTTTCCAGGAGTCGGTTTGGCCATAATATAACCCATGTAATTGTGCGGAGCCCCAAGTTCATGATAGTCCCATTATCAGCAGTGGCCTATCCTACCACTGTGTCCAGGCCAAAAATGGGGATAATATATTGTTTGAAAGGCAAAGAAAGGGTCCATTATACTATGTACAGTGGGTGCCAAAAACGAGAATATATAATGTGTGGGGCACAAAAAAGGGGGGAAATATTCTGTATAGGAGTCTAATAAAGGGGGAAATCTACTGTGAAGGTCAATAAAAGGGGCAATATACTGCATGGAGGCCAGTAAAGAGTATAGTATATTCTGGTGGCCAATAAAGGGGGCAGTATATAATATGGGGGCCAGTAAAAAGGGTATGACAAGTATATGATTTGTTATATTGTGTGATGTGGTATTTTTGGACTTACAATTGGGTGGTGGTTCTGGTAAAGAGGGGGTATGGTCTAAAAATTTGATTTGAGAGGACCCAGACATAATTTTGTTTGGGTATCCAAAAAGACAAGTCCGCCTTTTATACTAGGTCATACTAAGCCAAACCAGAATTGGGCAACATTTTTGTGGGTTTTTATTGTTGGCCGGGTTAGATGCCATAGATCCAGTTTTGGGTAAGTACCAGTATCCTGTGCCTAGTAAAACATTGTTGTCTACATATAGGGGTCTTTGGTTTGGCTGGTTTGAGCTAAAATGTATAGAATGTATGGGAGTAGCCCGAGAGTGTATAGTCAATGGGGTTTTCCAAGACTTTAAATTGAAGACCTATCCTTAAGGTAGATCATCAATTAGAGATTGTCAGGGATCCAGCACCTGCACCCCTGGTCAAAAAGTTGTTTGAACAATCTGCAATTTTCAGATGAGCACTAACGCTCTTCACTACTTACTAAACATAGTGCTGTATATTAATGTACCAGCTGTGTTTGGTATTGTAGCTCAGGACATTCACTTGAATGGGAATGAGCTGCACTCAGGCCATGTGACCAATGAACATGACGTCACATGGCCTGTGAAATGGAAGTGGCGCTCATGGAGCACTGCTACTGCTTTAAACAGCTGATCTGTGGGGGACCCTGGTGTTGGAAGTCCTGGAAAAGTAGAAATAAATTAAATGACAGAGGGACTTCCTTCCCAGACACTCGTATTAAGCTACATATTGGATCTTTCCAAAAATATTCAACTTTGGGCATGTCTACCATGTGAATGTGGAGTCCTCGGCTCATCATTCAAGTGTGGAAAGTCTGAATGAAAGTAATGAATTGCAATGGGGATAACAATAGATATTTCCATTCAGGGCCATAGTTACAGCTCATACTCCCCTACACACCCATTAATGGACCATTTATACTCTCTTTACTGTCTCTTCATATATTTGTACATTTTAATTTGGTCACTCCAAGCCACCATTTTTTGCCAAAATGAATAACCCCAAACTTTATGACCCTTCTTTTTGCTTTAATTCATTCATTCCCATAAGTGGTTTATTCACTTTCTAATATCCATGGCCCAGTCTTAGGATAGGCCATCAATATTATATCTGCGGGACTCAGGACAGGGAACCCCCCACAGACCTGTGTACATGCCGGGAGCCACATTGCTCACTTGCTGTATGATGTGTAGCAGTGGCTTTAGGTATCGTCCCAAAGACAGATAAGCCATCAATATTAGAAAGTAGATAACTCCTTCAATTACTTGGGTGCAGAAAGAGAGTCAGTGAGGAACCTGAGGTCAGAAAAAAATGAAGGTCAAACCAAGTCAAGTAGCACTAGCAAAGATAATACTTATCTGTATTAACTTTGCAGAGTTCAAATAGATGGAAGCAATAACATTATCTATGAACATCAAGTACCTAGAAACCTGATGTCACGGTGTAGAAGAGCCAAGTTTCCGAGCAACAGAGCAGGTGGGCACTGCAGGTGACATAGTGACCACACGCCAGACCCCTTGGACATTAGGGTTAAAGGCAGAATGAGTAACACGTATTAAAGGCAATAGTCTCTTATTTGAACACCAAAATTGATGATTTACATCTTCTATAGAAATCCAATCCACGGCTAAATTTATAAGGTGCTGATGAAGTATTATACTAGGTGATGCTAGTACTGGCATGTGAATGCCCCCCTGTTATCCGAAGCTTCAACACAGAGACAAATGCTCCTCATAGGATTTAATGAAGCAAACATTTAGAGCAGTGCAATGTATTTTGTCGTCCATCTGCCATGCATCTTGATGCACTGTGAGTGTTCCAAAAATTTGGTTTAATTGAATCCTAAGGTGACCAATTTTAATATTACAAAAGCGTTGACAGCTTTGGTTCTTAGTTACATTATCCCTGGTCTTTATGGGCCAAGTGCTTTAATACAGGCCACAGAAATCCAATATGACATTTAATATACTTCATTATTTACTGAAGTAGATATATTTGCCTATATAATATGCCCTTTGCAGTGGCGTAAATACTGGGGGAGCAGCTGCCACAGGGCCCGGGACCTTCAGTGGCCCAGTGGGTCCCCTATGCTTTTTTTTTAATATGCTGTTACCTGCTGGACTAACCCCAGCAGGGCCCCAATTGGGCCCTATTTACTTACCGATCCCCATTCCTGCTCATTATATACTGTGATGCAGATAGAGCATTGTGAGGGGCCATTATGGGGCATAATACTGTGTGCAGGGGCTACTATGGAGCATAATACTGTGTGCAGGGGCCACTATCGGGCAAAATGCTGTGTTCAGGGGCCACTGTGGGGCATAATAGTGTGTGCAGGGGCCACTATTAGCTATTACACCATGCGGAGCAGCCGCTATGGGACATTATACTGTCTGGAGGCCACTTTAGGACATTATAGTGTTTGTAAATGGGGCGATATAATGTTTGGGGGCTAGCAAAGGTCGCACTATGCTGTGGGCTGTGCCCAATTCAAACTTTTGCTGGGGGGCCCAGTCTTTGCTAGTTACTGCCCCCTGGCCCTTTGTCTATGTAATATACCTTTATCTGTTGTATTTTTGTAACAGGAAACTAGATAATGATTGAATTGCATAAATCCTCTTCAAAGCTGCTGAAAGGTGAATTGCAATGGTAACCAAACCGCCCCAAATGTGCCAGACAGAATGCAATAATGCTGCGCCACTAGCACATGTTCTAAAAAAAAATACTAACCATCCAAGTAAGTACATTTACATGAGATTGCTGTATAAATTACTTAGAGAGGTTGTCCCATCTCAAGGATCCTAGCTATAGGGGTAGCTTAAGTAAATTGAAGACTTTTCCTAAATATATTGCTTTAGAAATTCTGCTTTGTTTGCCTGCTATTTGAACTTATTCCTCCCATTATTTACACAGTGCTGCTCTAACCGCAGACCTATAAGACAAGTGACGTCACTTACTCACTGCTCTTGCCAGCAGGACAATTATTCAGCTAATTGCAGTTTGCTAGTAAACCCAGGCTGTTATCTCTGTATGTAAACACACAGATTACACCGAGTCCATTCTGTACTAGCATTTGCATATTATCTGATCTGCATAAGTGCTCTGTGCCTCGTTTAGCAAGAAGGAGGAGGGGGAAGAGAAATACAGGAAGTAAGAAGAGCAGACAGCAGGCAGTGTGCTGAGACACTGATATGGGGAAACCCCTTTAAGGCTAAGGCCTCACATAGTGAAATGCAGCAAATAAAAAAACCTCAAAAAAACAAGAGACAACACCGAGCAGCGTATAGTGTAGTATATCCGGTTTCAAAAACTTGGTATTTTAGAGCAGACAGGTTCTCACCTAGTGTGGTTGTGCATTCACAACCATTTATGGAGCACTGGAACTGATCAGCAGAGGGTTCCTCTCTGTGTGGGGAGGGTTGAGCAGCAAAGATTCCAAGACACCCCAAGATGTTTGTAGACAGACAAAAAGGACCAGGCGTGGGAGACCAGGCCTCAGGAATTGCGCTTCCACCACAGATTAGTCCAAAAAGGGCTTTATTTACTGGGCAATAACACTACGCGTTTCGGGCTTCAAACAGCCCTTTATCAAGTGTGAAATGCTGTACGGCTGTGCCAGATGCATACTCTTTGTATGTATGCATCTGGCACGGCTGTACAGCATTTCACACTTGATAAAGGGCTGTTTGAAGCCCGAAACGCGTAGTGTTATTGCCCAGTAAATAAAGCTGTTTTGGACTAATCTGTGGTGGAAGCGCAATTCCTGAGGCCTGGTCTCCCACGCCTGGTCCTTTTTGTCTGCAAATAAAAAAAAAGACTGTGGAAAAAACCACGGTGGAAACGCGTTTTATTTTTTTTCACATAATTTTCTTCTGCAGACTTGCATTCCTCTTCCTTACTTATGTGGAAAACCCCAGCATTTCCGCAGGTATAGTTGACATGATTCAATTTTCAAAAACATCTGTATTTTTGAAAACGCTTTTTTTCCCCATCAGAATTCTATCAACTTTGCATGTACTTTAAAACGCAGCGTTTCTGCAATGTGGGGCTTCACTCTAAAGGGGTCTTTAGGACATGAGTACGGAAACAATATCACCGAGGCCTAGTTACTAATCAGGATCGACAGAAGCAAAAGTATTTTTAATATTTTTATTCTTTTTGTGAAAAATTCTAGGGAGTTTATTAAAAAAAAAACTTTACGTATCTGCAGCTAAACTTACGTTTTGTCCCTTAGCATCAGACCTGACATAAATGTCTTATACATGGTGAGATGAGTATCAATCATTTCTTGATCTTTTTGCCCCGAAATAGGAAAGAACATATACCACAAAGCTGCATCACTCAGTGACAGAAGTACAGGATTATTTGGTTTCGCCATCATAGCTTTGACTTATGGCCTTTTGACCTTGAACATATAAGTACTAAACTGTAATAAATGGTATTGGATTTCACCGTATATCAAGACACATTCTTGACTTCTTTTGTCTCAAGGTGAGAATTGCATCTTGGCACTAGATTCTTTGCTTCAACTTTATTGTATATATGTTCCCTTTACTTTGTGCATAAATGATCAAAGACTGTTCTGGATGGGAATGACTTACTGCTCTATATACAATAAACCCACCACAGATTTTTAGGAAAATAATAGTAAAAACCAGAGATGAGCGAGTACTGTTCGGATCAGCCGATCCAAACAGCACGCTCGCATAGAAATGAATGGACGTAGCCGCAGGGGTGCACCTAGCTTTTATGCCGCCTGAGGCGGACGACAGAAAGCGGCCCCCGGGAGGAGGGGGCGGAGCGGAGGGGGCGGTGTTATCAGGCAGAGAGCAGGCAGGGAGAGGACCTGCTCTCTGCCTGAGCGTGAGGGGAGGCCGGTGGAGCAGCGCTGCATCCACAGGGCCTCCCCAATCCACCGCTCGATTCCCGTGCCGGGCTGCCGAGACGGTGACGCTAAGCCAGTCCAGTACAGCTTGTCCTGGACTGGCTTAGGTCAGCAAAAATGCCCCCCCCCCCGGCATAGCGCCACCTGAAGTGGTCGATTCAGGTCGCCTCATGGGAGGTGCGGCGCTGCATAGCCGGCACGCGGGGGGTTAAGTGGCCGGCCGCCGTCAAAGCGGAAGTACCAGGTGCATCCATTCATTTCTATGGAGCGTGCTGTTCGGATCGGCTAATCCGAACAGTATTCGCTCATCTCTAGTAAAAAACATATCTTGTCTTCCATGCGTTATCGCCAGCTGAAGCATCCCATTGGCCATGTCTACCTTTCATGCTCCACCTTCCCTATTTTATTAAGATACCCAACAACTCTAACCCTAAAGGAAGAAGAAATAAAAATATAAATGCAAAAGAAAAACAGTATTAGAATAAGGCCCCTCGTAGCAAAACGTAGCTAAAAAAACATTGCTGAAAACGCATTTTTTTCCAGCGTTTTCATTGAGTTTTTGTTGCATTTTCATCCCCTATTAAATATATAGGGAAAACACTTGCTAAAATTAACATTATGCATTTTAGCCTAAAGCCCTACGCTGGAAAATACAGTGTTTTTGCCTGCTGCAGAAATGTGTTTGAAAAAAATGCTGTATTTTACAGTGTCAAAAAAGTGAATGAGATTTTATAAACTCTCGTGGAGACGTTGCAGAGAAAAAAAGGTGCAGAGAAAAAGAAAATATGGATTTGCTGCGTTTTTCCTATGACTTTTTAATGACTTTTGCAATGTGGGACCTTAGTCTTAGGGCGGGTTCACATCGGTGCCCCGGTCTCCGCTTTCAGGTTTCCTTCTTCTGCCCAAGAAACTGGACAGGAGACGGAAATCGACAGTCACTTTTCAAACCCATTCATTTGAATGGGTTTGCAAAGTGTCTGCCCATGAGTGCCCGTGAGCTTCTTCTGGTCTCCACGGCGAAATCGTTTCTTTTCAACCAGACACAAAGTCGGACATGCAGGACTTTGTGTCCGGTTAAAAAAAAAAAAAAAAAAGGTTTTGCCATAGAGACCACAAAACGCTCACAGGCGCTCATGGTCTGCCGGGTTTCCGTCTCCTGTCGGCAGAAGACGGAAACCTGAAAGCGGAGACCGGGGCGCAGACGTGAACCCGCCCTTAGCCGGTGTTTCTTAACCTTTTCAAACTAAGTATACGATAATGTGAAATAGTGCAATACAATAATGCCTATGGTGCCCCTAGATGCAATACAATGGCCCCCTCTGTAGCTCCCACACATGTAATACAATGACCCCCTCAATAGCTCCTGTTTTGATATATATCTTGGGTGGGTGATGGAAAAGGGGTTGAAGTGGATCTCAGTCGTGGCATAAACCCCATACCCCAGGCTGAGATGTATAAGCCAAGTACAACCCCACACATGCTTATAATAATCCCAGACCCAGACAATAAACCCAAACCTAGGCAGTAAACCCACAACACCCCAAAATGTATGAGCTAATCAACAGGGAGGGAAGACGTGACAAAGTGATCTCCAGGCACTTCACAAGGCAAAGAGGAGCAGGTAAGGTACGTTGTACCTCTATAGCTGTAATTGTTGGAGGGGTTTACATGTGTTGGTTAATGGTTGGACAGATATATTAGTCCCAAAACAAGAGGAGATCTGTTAGGATTAGAATGAGTTATGTCTCTATATATGAAATGGAAAATGGCGCCTTAACGTGCGTTTTGCGTTAACTTCCTCTGTTCACATCTAGACTACTAATACTTGTGATCCCAGATGGACTTCACTGACTTTAAAGGGGTATTCCCACGTTGCATACTCACCAGTCTTTACTGCTGTAAAATCTTCTTTCTTCCTGGTTTCTTGCATCATTTGGTGGGCGGGGTTTCACATGCAAGCTGCTCCGCCCACCCATATTGGACTATGAAGTACAGGCAGGAGCAACTCCATTCTGTGTTACATACAGAGACTGCCTGTCTCTGCCATAATGAACACAACTGAATTAGCTAGCCTGATAACTGGGAGAACAGAAAAAATGAAAGCAGCTCCTCTCCTCTATCTGAGAGCAGGACCTAGGTCACGTGGTGTAGACACAGGAATAGCTAGATACACAGGCTTGCTCCCGTGCACTTAGCCCCTCCTCCCTCTCCCCTGAGAGCAGCAGATACATCACTTGACTTTTGAGCAGATAAGTCAAGGGATGTGTCAACAATGAATTGAATAAAGTGATATAGCGGACAAACAAAGCAGTTTTGCTGAAGCAGTGTATTTAGGAAAAGTCTTACATCCACATTAACAAGCAGTATAGATAGCATCCTTGTGATGGGACAACCCCTTTAATGGTGTCCATCACGTTTCTGTTAGGAAACCTAGGATTTTGCTTGTAAGTAATAGCACAGGATCCTGCACGGTTTTACTTGGTATTTCTAACCAGATCTGCAGCAGAGGTTCCTAATACAGATGTGAACACAGCCATAGACTATTTGGTTTTCAATAAAACCATGACACAAAATAGCCTGAACTCCAGAGAAGATTTTACCCTTTTAAAATTGTCGAATTCCTATAACACTTGGATAATAAATAAAGCTGAAATATGCCAAAACGGAGGTTTCAGTCCCTTACAGAACATGATATCCTGTCACTGTCCTACCAATCTGTTCCCTTTACTGTGATAAGAAGCTTGGCAAGCTTTTGAGAAATGATGTCGGGGAATAATGAATGAAAAACTATAAATAGCCAGACTGTGATCAAATCAAAGTGCTCTGCAGACTTATATACCGGCAGAGCGAAGGTCAATTGGTTCATAAACAGTCACCAGAATTCATAGGTGTGGTTATTTACGGGAGCTCATACATTATTGGTTAGAATATATGAATTCCTCAGCAATCCATCCCGGCTGCTTACTATACAGCACAGCGCGCAGATTATGGCGGCAGACCATACGTCTGCTTAACTGCTGATATTAAGCAGGTCACTATTTCATGGGCTTCTTGGCAGGGCTAGAGCGGATTCCTTGTTTTTTCAAGGTGTCAGTAAAACACAACTTTGACGGTTAATAATGGATATAATGCTCTCTGTATATCCATAGCAACAGCCGAAGTCATAAGGGGAATCATTTTTCCCTGAAAAGAAAAATATTACAAATTCCATAATTACGGCTTGTATGTTCTATTAATAGAGAAGACAATATAGATTGCATGGCGTTCCATAAATTATACATTATATGATCTCTGCTCTAAATAATTGCTTTCTTATAGATGTGCTGCCTGGAAATGGAATATACACATAGCAATGTGCAGAACAATATGGCTCTGCCAGTATCATTTTGCATTGTCAGTTTCGTCTCTCAGGCTAAGGTCCCACGTTGCGGAAATGCAGCTTTTTCTGTTGCAGATTTTCCTGCAGTTTTTTAAGCCATAGCCAGTAGTGGATTGAGCAGAAGGTATAAAGATTAGAGATGAGCGAGTAGTACTAGATCGAGTAGGTATTCGATCGAATACTATGGTATTCGAAATACTCGTACTCGATCGAGTACCACTCACTGTTCGAATGTAAAAGTTCGATGCAGAACCAGCATTGATTGGCAGAATGCTATACAGTCGGCCAATCAGCGCTGGTTCTTCTCCTACCTTTAGAAGTCTTCTCCGTGCAGCTTCCCCGCAGCGTCTTCCGGCTCTTCATTCACTCTGCCAGGCATCAGGCCTGGGCAGAGCCGACTGCGCATGTCCGCTTGTAGTGCGGGCATGCGCAGTCGACTCTCCCCAGGCCCGATGCCTGGCAGAGTGAATGAAGAGCCGGAAGACGCCGCGGGGACGCTGCAAGGAGAAGACTGCTCGGAGGATCCAGCCCGACCCTCACTCGTGGACTTGGTAAGTGTAATTTGATCGAACGTTGCCTACCCCTGAAACGAGCATTTTCCCCCCATAGACTATAATAGGGTTCGATATTCGATTCGAGTAGTCGAATATTGAGGGGCTACTCGAAACGAATATCGAACCACGGACATTTTACTGTTCGCTCATCTCTAATAAAGATAAGAACTTCCTGTATATTTCCCTTTGGTTTTTTGAGCTATTCTCGGTTTCGGCTCAATGAACCGGAGCAAAATCTGTAACAAAAAAGGCTGCATTTCTCCAACGTGGGGCCTCAGCCTTAAAGTAGAACTCAAACAAACAATTTTTATTGTTAAAAAAGATATAATATATGATATAAATTATAGTGAAATCTTCTTTACTGGTGGCTGTATTTTTGAGCTGTATTCTCACCCTTGGCCATGTCATGTGACCAAACATCAGACTCTCCAACTCCTTGGACACTCCTTTTTGGGGCTAAGGCCCCACGGACGTTCTGCAGCAATAAAGCACTGTGGGAAAAACCATGGTGGGAACGTATCGCGGTTCTTCCCGAAGTGCTTTATACAGAAAGTTTGTAGAGTTTTCCTCCGCGGATTTTCTGTTGCAATTATACCTATGGGAAAACCGCCAGCATTTCTGTAGGCATAACTGACATGCTGCGATTTCCAAAACCGCACCGGCTTTGGAAATCATGGCATGTCCGCACGGTGGTTTTTACTGCAAAGTGGGCATGGGATTCGCTAGAATCCCATCCACTTTGCCTGTACTGTAAAACGCTGTGATTTTTCCCGTGGCATTTCCACCATGGACAAATCACAGTGTTTCCGTACCATGAGACCCGGTTATATGTGAACAGCAAATCGGCTTCTCCATTAACTCCTATGAGAACCTGGATGTGAGTCCCATAGGAATAGTATAGAGAAACCAACTTCTTGTCCACATATAAGAAGCTGCATCAGTAGAAGAGTCTGATGTTTGGTCACAGGACATAACTGCGCACAAGAAAAGAGTGGATAGTTTGCCAATATAACTACCATTAACCCCTTCCCTCCATAGGCATTTTCTGATTTCCATTTTTGACTCCCCACCATCCAAACCCTGTAATTTTTTTATTTTTCCATTCACAGAACCATAGGAGGGCATCATTTTTCTTCATAATGTACCATTTATTATTCTGCGCAATGTACTGGGAAACTGGGAAAAAAATCAGAACGGAGTGGAATTGGAGAAAAACTGCATTTGTGCGACTTTCTCATGTGCTTTGTTTTTACGGCATTCACTGTGCAACCAAAATGATGTGTCACCTGTATTCTATGTTTTGGTATTATCCCGGAATACCAAGTTTATATTTATATTTTAACCCCTTAAAAACTTTGCAAAAACAAAAAATTTTCTTAGATTTGCCATATTCTGACACCCATAACTTTTTTATATTTCCGTGTTCAGAATGCAAAGGACATCTCTTTTTTTAAGGGACCAGATTTACTTTTTAGTTATACCATTTTTGGGCAGTGTCTATTGCTTTGCTCAAACACGAAAAAAAAAAAAACTTGGAAAAGGAAATGTTGAAGAAATTTAAAAAAAAAAAAAAAAAAAAGCACATGAAAAAACGCAAAAAATATGCTTCTCTTCAGGTGACTGAAGTCATTTTTATATTTTTTTCTTGATTACCAATTGACTTACCAATGTATGCACTGTAAATCTGTCTATGTTAAATTGTATTGATTTATATTGTTTTGTCGTCCTTGTGATATTTTTGTATTACCTACAGATGTAACCAGACATAACCAGTTTAGTTAAATGGATTCTATCACTAGAATATCCTTTTTAAACTAAATACACGTAGGAATAGCCTTAAGAAAGTCTATTCTTCTCTAACCTTTATTATTCTGATCCGCGCAGCCGTTCCTTAGAAATATCTTCTTTTTTTCTCATGTAAATGAGTTTTCTTGCAGCACTGGGGGCGTTCCCTGTGCTGTCTGAAAACTCTCCAGCGACGGCCTCTGTCTTCTTCACTGCCTCCGTCTCTGGGAGAGGCGACAGTAATTTGGCCGACGGACATGCGCAGTTGGCGCTTTAGAATGAAGAGAAGAGGAGCGCACAAGAAGAAGGCGGGGGCAGAAAAGAAGACAGAGGCCATCACTAGAGAGTTTTCAAGTAGCACTGGGGACACTCCCAGTGCTCTGAGAAAACTCATTTACATAAGGAAGAGAGAAGATATTTCTCAGGAACGGCGGCAGGGATCAGAATAATAAAGGTAAGAGAAAAATTGCCTTTCCTAAGGCTATTCCTACGTGTATTTAGTTTAAAAAGGGGTTCTAGTGATAGAATCCCTTTAACCAATGCTAATTTTTACGTAACAATTCAACACAATAAGGGGGCATTCATGATGGGATTTGCTCTGTCGTCCATTAACATCCGCTTTCACCAAATCTATCATAGGTTCATTACTGTGTTGGAGATATGGGAAGAATATGCAAATCTGTCTCCCAAGATGTAAACAGGGAGAAAGTGCCTCTGTTAACAGAGGCACTGTCTCCCTGTTTACATCTTGGAAGACAGATTTGCATATTCTTCCCATGTTCCCTTGCAGTGGAGCAACTATGACTGTATAAGTCTCCACACACCTGAAAAGGTGGTCTCTCCCTAAGGAGTGACATTATCCCCATAATGTGGTGGAGATAATAACGCAGGAGAGAGGACTTTCGGCTTCTCTCACTCCTCCCTCCCTCCCTTTCTCACTCACACCCCCTCCCTGTTTTCCTAGCTAGCTTGCCCACTACTAGCCCTTCCTAACTTACTCACCCCCCTGCGCCACCCCTTTAATGTCTATGGCTAACATATGTTGGATGGTAATTGACGATCACCCATTATGCTGTCTGTTATCTCTGTATGCGCAGGCTCAGAAAGCAGAATACAAGGAACAAATAAACCATGCAGGGTATAATAATGAACATTAATAGACAATAACTGATGTTAATGTGTCTTTTTTTTTAATGATCCATCAAATCCCTTTACCTTTGCTTCAAAAATACCTTTACAGAGAATTTTTAGGGCATAAAACCATAAAACACTGCCATCTAAGCATTCATTTAGGTGTTATGCACATAAATGTATGGGGTTGTATGGGGCACGTATAGGTTCCCATGGGGCGCTGCTGTACCTCCATATTCCACTTATTTTATATTAAGACATACTGAGGTGTTATATGAAAGATACCATAACAATCTAACAAAGGAACGTCAAAGCAGTATGAATGGTGTAGTTCTGCAGTTTTATGATCTATTTTCCCACAGATTGGTAGAACATACATCATATGTGTGTCATCATTTCATGTTAGGACTAACAATTGGACGCCACCAATAGATATGTGATGTGAAATATAGTTACCGTATTTTCCGGACTATAAGCCGCACATAAAAACCTACGATTTCCTCAGAAATCGTAAGTGCGGCTTATAGTCCGGTGCGGCT